>NW_007062047.1:1087973-1119079 GCF_000164805.1 Carlito syrichta
GGTCTCAAACCCGCGGGCTCAGGCAATCCAGTCACCTCAGCCTCCCAAAGGTGCAGGATTACAGGCTGAGCCACCGAGCCCGGCATATATGAACATTTTAATGATGAAAATAATTTGAATTCTCTTCACATTTGGGAAAATAGTATGTGCATTATTCATATTTCACACTGAAAACACAATTTTCTCTTTTTGGTTTTGAGTCGGGGTCTCTGTTGTTTAGACTACAGTGGCATGCTCATGGCCATCACATCCTCCACCTGCTGGCTCAGGTGATCCTTCTACCTCAGCCTTCCAAGTAGCTGGAGCTATAGGTGTGCGCCACCATACCTGGATAATTTTTTTTACTTACTGTGGAGATGAGGTCTCATCAAGTTACCCAGGCTGGGTATGAACCCCTGGGCTCAGGCTGTCCTCTCACTTCAGCCTCCTAAAGTGCTGGGATGACAGACATGAGCCACTGTGCCTGGCCATAGTTTTCTCTTAAAGAGCAAACGCTGATTTGAGGAAATAGGGGGAGAGTTGCAGATGGTGAAGTCACATGTTTAGAACAATTGAAACTGTCTTGGGAACATCACAGCTGAGCTTGCAGCCTGAGGATAACAGTGGTCCCAGCCGCTGCTCTACAGCCCTCCTGTGTGCAGTTCCTCCTGCTCTGCTACTGCTGGCCTGTTCTGCCTTCATGCTCACCGGGTTTCCTGGTACCAGTGCTGATAACTTCTCTTACCTGGATTTCCTAAAACATCTGTGCCTGTGGTCTTCAGACCTTTTCCTTGTATATTCTCTTAAATAATTTTGAACAATTATGTACCCACTACCATATTGAAGTTGTCTAAATTTTTTTTTTTTTGGAGTTGGAGTCTCACTCTGTCGCCCAGACTGGAGTGCCATGGCATGCTCCCAGCCACTGCAGCCTCGACCTGCTGGGCTCCGGCGATCCTTCCACCTCAGCCTTCCAAGTAGCCAGAACTACAGGCATGCACTACCATGCCCAGCTAGTTTTTGCTTTATTGTAGAGATGTGGTCTCACCAAGTTGCCTGGGCGGGTGTCAAACCCACAGGCTCAGGTAATCCACTTGCCTCAGCCTCTCGAAGTGCTGGGATTACTGACTGAACCACCGAGCCCGGCCTAAATTTTTCATGTTAAATTTAAGAAGTTGTAAAGATCTAATTTCTGGTATTTGTTTCAAATAAAACCATTATGGTGTTTTGTTCAATTTATTTTTTTGAGTCAGTCTCACTCTGTTGCCCAGACTATAGTGCAGGGGCATGCTCACAGCCACTGCAGCCTCAACCTGCTGGGCTCAGATAGTCCTCCCACCTCAGCCTCCCTAGTAGCTTGGACTACAGGCACATGGCCACCACACCCAGCAATTTTTTCTTTTTTTTTTTTGATAGAGATAAGGTATGTTGCCCAATCTGGTCTTGAGCTCCTGGGCTAAGTGGTCCTCCTACCATGGCCTCCCAAAGTGCAGGATTGCAGGCATGAGCCACTGTGCCTGACCTTCAACTCTTTTTTAAAAGCTTAAAATTTACCTTTTTTTCTCCTTTAAGTCTTATTACTTTCTTTTTCTTTTTTTTGTGGGGGGGGCTTAGTTCACTTTATTTTTTTTGCATGAAAACCCTGTGTTGTTGCCACTGCTGGAACCTGGGTCCTCTGTTTGGAGACTCTGGTGTGGGTCTTGACAAGATGGTGAATTCCTGATAAGGAGACTTGGTGAATACTATCTCTTTCCAGAGGTCAGGGGTCAAGTACCTATAAGTCTTAGAGATGGCATCAAAGGTGGCCTTGGTGAAGTTACCCAGGGTGGCAGTGCAGCCCCTGGCTGAGGTGTAGCAGTCATCAATGTCAGCCATCATGAGCAGTGTCTTAGGCACGGGGGCCGAGACGATGTCAGTTCCCCTGGGAGCAGGGATAAGGTGTACCAGGACAGAGCCACAGCGGCCAATCACCTTGCAAGGGACAGTGTGGGGCTTGCCAATCTTGTGCCCCCAGTAGCCTCTCCGCACAGGGACGATGGACAGCTTGGCCAGGATGATGGCCCCCAAATGGCACTGGCTACTTCTTTGGAGCACTTAACACCTAGACCGATGTGGCCATTGTAGTCCCCAATGGCAACGAATGCCTTGAACCTAGACCGCTGGCCAGAGCAAGTCTGCTTTTGCACAGGCATGATCTTCAAAACTTCATCCTTTAGAGAGACGCCAAGGAAAAAGTCAATGATCTCAGACTCCTTGATAGGCAGGGAGAAGAGATAGATCTCCTCCAGTGACTTGATCTTCATGTCCTTGACCAAGCGACCCAACTTGGTGATGGGCATCCATTCCTTGTCCTTGGCCTTTCCTCCGCGACCTCCACGGCCTCGTTCCCGACCCCGGCCACGACCTCGGCCTCTAAACCTCCACGAAAGCCACCGCGGCTTCCCATTCCGGGGCCCCCAGGGCCTCCGGGCCCTCCCGCTGCACCGGCGTCATCTGCCATTTGGTGTCCTTTTGGAGGAAAAAAAAAGCCTTATTACTTTCTTTACAGAATTTTACCCTAAATTTTGGCTTCAAAATCTCTTATGGATTGCCTTGCTATGTTTATATGTAATTAAAAAAATGCATATAATGTAATTTTAAATGATGACAGTTTCCATCAAGTGTCTAAATGTTAACTCTGTGGATTAGATCATTAGTTATTATTGGTACACAGTTAATCAAAGCAAATATCTCAACTGTAAACATTTTTCTAAAATTGGAAATTTATCTCAAATAATAGGGCTGTTATTTTTAAATTAGCCTATATTTCCATGGATGAATATTACTTATAATTTTAATTTTAATTACAAAGCTGTTCGGGCACAGTGGCTCACACCTGTTATCCCAGCGCTTGTGGAAGGCTGAGGTGAGAGGATTGCCTGAGCCCAGGGGTTCGAGACCAGCCTGAGCAACTGTGTGAGACTTTGTCTCTACAATAAATCATGAAAAATTAGCCGAGTGTGGTGGTGCACATCTGTAGTTTCAGCTACTTGAAAGACTGGGGCAGAAGAATTGCCTGAGCCCAACAGGTTGAGCCTGCGGTGGCTGGGAGCATGCCACTGCACTTCAGTGTAGGTGGCAGAGTGAGATTCCTTATCAAAAAATAAAAAAATAAATTTACAAAGTTGCAGAAGTAAGATGGTACAAAGAACACCTCTATACTTTTTGCCCAGATTTACCTACTGCTAATATTTTTCTCCATTTGCTTTAGCATTTATGATAGGTCTGACTATATAAAATTATATGTATGTATATATGTACGTACACATAGAATTGTACCGTCTTTATATAGATACATATGTTCATATAATACTTTATCCATATTTAAATTTTGTTAGGTGGCCTAATAATATCCTTTGTAGCAATATTTTTCCCTCCAGAATATGATTCAGCCTCTGTCAGGTATTGCATTTAGTTATTAACGTTTTAGTCTTTTAATCTGAAGTATTTTCTTAGACTTTTAAAGTGTGTTTTATGACATCACCATTTTTTGAAGAGTACAATGTTTCCCTCTCCCTCCGTGGACTGTTCTTGTTTTTGTGTGTAGCTGATGTTTCCTCATATTTGGATTAGATTACACATCTGGACACACATGGGTGTTCATTCATACCTCTTTGGTGATACTAATTTTGATCACTCAGTTGAGATTTCTCTTGTGTTGTCTTTGTCTTCAGTGGCAGCTAATATGCAGTCTACAAATATCCTGTTCCTCATCAAAATTTCCCCATAAATTTAACATCAGTTGATGGTTTTTGCATGATTTAAACTTTTTCTTGGCGCTTGCAACATGGTGACTTTCTAATTCTATTATTTTCTTCATGTGGACCAGTGAACTTTGGCATTGTGCTGCAAGCGAGAGCTCTCCTTCCTCTCGTTTGTCTGTTTGTTGTCAGTACAGGGTTATGCCTTTCCAGTGGTTTACAGTTAATCATGCAACTGTTTTGTTGATTACATTCCCAGTTAGGCAATGGGAGCCTTCCAGGCTGCTTCCCCCCCCCCCCCGCCCCGCCATGTCCTCTTCATGTACACTTTCTAGTTGTAGCAAGACACGGCAGGTTCCTCTTGTTCCTGCTCTTTTCAGTTCTGGAATTGGTCTTGAGGGACCTTTTAGTGGAGAACGGGTTCAGAACCCTCATCTGGGGCATTGTTACTGAGAGAGAGGTCTTGCTTCTTGGCCTGAAATTTTCAGTGGGCAGAACTAGAAAATAGATGGCAGTGTCGTGTGTGAGATACAACTATGATACATATTATAATTATGTAATATATGATTATAATTCAGATACAGCTATGCACACAAGTGTAGGTTTGCTTCTTTTCTAAACATGTTTGTAAAACCTTTACAATTTTATAATACAGTAGGGAATAGCTTTTATATATATGGTTATACACATGATATTCAGGCAGATTTATAAATGCCTTATCATTTTATAAAAAGAACTGATGAAGAGTAGTTGCATTTATTTTATGTATGGTTGTGTCCTGACACTTGCATAGTTCTTAACTTTTTTATTTTTTGAATTGGAGTCTCACTGTGTCACCCAGGCTAGAGTGCAGTGGCATGCTCATGGCCACTGCAGCCTTAACCTGCTGGGCTCAGGTGATCCTTCCGCCTCAGCCTTCCAAGTAGCTGGAACTACAGGCACATGCCACCATACTCGGCTAATTTTTTTTTTTGAGGCTGTTACAGAGAGGGTCTGTAACCGAGAAAAAGCAAGAGAGGGGGAGAGACAGAAAGAGGGAGAGAGGGAGAAAGAGTGAGAGAGTGGCGGGGAGAGAGAGAGCAAGAGAGAGAGGGAGCAAGAACCCAGCTAATTTTTTGATAAGAGGTGTCGCCAAGTTGCCCAGGCTGGCCTCGAACCTGTGGGCGCAGGCAGTCCTCTCACCTCGACCTCCCAAAGTGCTGGGATTATAGCGTGAGACACCGTGCCTGGCCAGTTCTTAACTTTCAATTACTGATGGGACTGATGTACTTGTGTCTCACAGTTAGGATTTAGGCTCTTGATGTCATTCCAAGTATCATTTTTGGGTATAACATAGACAATTGTTTTTCCTTTTGAGTAGGAAAACTTGGGACTGAATATGATTTTTGAGTCTATTGTAAACATTTTAATGTACATATAGGAATTTTTAGGTTTTTTTCCATAAGATATTCTTATTTTAAATAGTCACAAAGGACTAGGGTTTGAATCATGCAGTGTGAGAATCTTGTCATGATTCTTCACTATGGAAGTTCTTAATTTAAAGGTTTGTGATGAGGAGGAAATACCAGCTTCATATGAAAGTGGTGTACTTCCAGGTTGTAAAGTCCTGGACTCCTTGGAGGGCCTCAGAGCCAAGCCCCCTTTCCGCCTTTTGTCCTGCCCAGAAGAGGGCCGCCAGCCCTGGGGATGGGTTCAGAGGGAACATGAGGGGAGCGCAGTCTCATGGGCTCTGGGGGACATGCTACTTCAGCTGCACCCTTTCTTTCTTTTTTTTTGAAAGCAAGATTTATTGAGAGGACAGAAAAGCTCCCAACAGCAGGAGGGGACCCAAGGGGGGTTGCCCTGCACCCTTGCTTTTTTGGCAAGCTGTGAGGGCCTTGGCTTGGGCTTGCTATTATTGGTGGAGGGAAAGAGGTGGGATTATTTAAGATTATTACATATGAGTTTAGCTGCTATTGTGAGCAATGGTAAGTTACTGTTCTTGAGTTGGTTGTGACACGTGACCATGAACAGACGTCTTGTTGCATTTCTTCCAGTTCTGTTTGGCTATGCCACCACAGTCATCCCCAGGGTATATACATACTATGTGTCAACGGCACTGTTTGCCATTTTTGGCATTAGAATGCTTCGAGAAGGCTTAAAGATGAGCCCTGATGAGGGCCAAGAGGAGCTAGAAGAAGTCCAAGCAGAATTGAAGAAGAAAGATGAAGAGGTAAGTCATGGCACTTTGGAGCCTCTGGGCCAGAAGGGCCCTCAACTTGGAATAAACACTCAGAGGCTTCTCAGTAGCCACATCTGTGTAATGCTCCTGGGCCACACACAAGTACTCAGCTTCCTACAGCTGGTGGCGCCAGGACTCTGGATTGGTGGAAATATGGGAGAGAAAGGAGGAACACAGAGTGCAGACAGTCAGGCTCCTGACTGGAAGGTTCCAGGCTCCTGAAGGGCAGGAACTGTGTGTATAGTTACTTCCCATGTTTCTTCCACAGCATCTAGAATAGTCAGTGCTTAGTAAAAGTTGACCTGGCTTGGGGAGGAATGGAAGGATTGAGGATGGTGCAGCACTTGGTACTCTGGTGATTCAGATGGGGAGTTAGGGTCACATAATGCAGTTTCTTTGGAGCGTGCTCCATAGAGGTCAAGCACTTTTTAAAAAGACAGATGAAGTGATTTTGTGTAATTTTTATTTGCTTCCTGAAATTAGTGTCATTTGTTTTAGTTTCAGCGAACCAAACTCTTAAACGGGCCAGGAGATGTTGAAACTGGTACAAGCACAGCCATACCTCAGAAGAAGTGGTTGCATTTTATTTCACCCATTTTTGTTCAAGCTCTTACATTAACATTCTTAGCAGAATGGGGTGATCGCTCTCAACTAACCACGATTGTTTTGGCAGCTAGAGAGGTAAGTGATGTTTGATAGAAGATTGCCCTTGTACTGAAGCTAAACGTAGTGCTTACTTGCTTCAGAGAACACCGGGCATGTCTCCATGGAGACTCAGAAGCAGCCAGTCTGGCCAGCAGAGAACTGTTCCCATTATTTACATCAGTTTAATAACAGAAATTTTAAGACTTACTTTTAATAAAAAAAAAGACTTAAGGAATGAAAATGTTTAAAGTGCTTATCTTTGGGTACTGCTCTTATGGGTGACTTGTTCGTTTCTATATAGAAAACTCTTGTTAAGTTTTAGCCCTGGAGTACCAAGGCCTAGAATGGTGAGCTGGAGGAGCTCTCAGGTCACCTGGTGCTCTAGCCTTGGCTCTGCAGATGGAGAACCTGAGCTGGGTTACCTGTCTGAGGACGTGAGCGGGTCAGCATCAAGGTGAGGGCTAGAGCTGGGGCTGCCTGCTATGTCGCCTTTTCTGCTGTGTCTTATTCATGGTGTTAAATGCCACTTCCTAAAAGACACCTGTTGGTTTTTAATTTATTTATTTTATTTTGTTTTTTTGAGTGAGAGTCTCACTCTGTCACCCAGGCTGGATGGCAGTGGCACGCTCACAGCCACCGTAGCCTTGACCTCCTGGGCTCAGGCGATCCTTTCACCTCAGCCTTCCAAGTAGCTGGAACTCCAGGCGTGTGCCACTACGCCTAATTTTTTGATTTATTGTAGAGACAAGGTCTTGCCATGTTGCCCAGGCTGATCTTGAACCCCTGGACTTAGGCAGTCCTCTCACATCTGCCTCCCAAAGAGTTAAGATGACAGGTGTGAGCTACTGCACCCAGCTTGTTTTTTTATTTTTTGATCTTTCTTCCTTCTGAGAGGAATTGTGGAGTTCATATGCAGTGTCATCGTCCACATGGATTTATCAAGATTTACTGAGGTGATGGTTGTGGATGGAGTGTGTTCCTATTTTCAGGCTCTTCTAACTTCTTGAAAATGTCTACCATAAAAAACAGGCAGCAGTAAAATAGAAGACAGCTGAGGACCAGGACTGAGGTTGTGAGACAGTTTTGCCATGCAACCTTCAGAAATGCTGTATTTTGCAGGAGTGGGGAAAGGATCTCTATTTTTCATTTGGTTCCCATAAAACCACCTTTCTACAGAAAATATTGCTTTAATAGCTGTGCCCTGTGTCCCTGTTGATTTCAAGCCTTTTGCTGGCTTTCAAATGGCAGGAATTGGGACATAAAAGTAAATGCTCTTTGGTGGTGGTTCTGAGGAGCAGTGGGGACGGCAGGCCCCTGCAGTTCCCTCTATGCCGTCCATGTGACATTGAGTGACTTTTGAAAGGTTCACCCTGGCCCCCTACATTCTGCAGCGTGGATTGTGTGTGGCTTGTATGTAGCTTGTGCGTGGCTCTTGCGGCTGGGTCTGAGTCTCCTGCTGTGTGACCATATTCCTGTATCTCCTCGACTGGACACAGGATTACCTGCTTGCAGACTGTTCTCTGGGTGAAGTAGGTTGACGCCCAGACGGTGTAGACCATATCCCTGACCCAGCACACTGCCAGCACCGCAGGATAATTAGTGAACTCTTGAAGGGCAGAAACAGGTATGAGCCACCGCGCCTGGCACATTCTTTTTTTGAGACAGAGTCTTGCTAGTTGTTCAGCTGGTCTGGCCTCAAGGGATTCTTCCACTTTAGCCTCCTGCCTTGCTGGAATTCCAGGCATGCACCTCCACACCCAGCTCAAGTTTCAAGTACAATGAGACCACCCTCCAGGGTAGCAGTTTTCGGAGTCATAACACACAGTCTGGGAAAGGCAGTACTTCTTTCCCCTTCACAGCAGGTGCTTTAGATCATGTCTCCTCGATTTCTGCAGCCTTCACAGTCCCATCTCCACTCCCGCTGGTGGTGGCAGGCCTTCCCTTCTGTATTCTGGGTTGTGGTCTTCCCAGCATAAACCTTGTCCTTTCTCTCAGCCCAATTCTGTGAGCATTTTTAGTATGGACAGTTTTCTTGTCATTTTTTAAAAAACCCCTTTCCTCAATTCTGCTTCTCTTCCAAATGCTACTCCTCCCCCTCCCCAGTCTCAAAAGCTGGGCTGTGATGGCGGAAGGGTGCCTGGCTGATCCTTCTTTCATAACACATCACTTATCACAAAGATAGGTTAGCTGGGCCCGGTGGCTCACACCTGCTGTCCCAACACTTTGGGAGGCTGACGCCAAGAGGATTGCCTGAGTCCAGGAGTGTGAAACCAGCCTGGACAACTTGGCGAGACCTCATCTCTACGGTAAATCAAAAAATTAGCCGGGTGTGGTGGCACACACCTGTAGTTCCAGCTACTTGGAAGGCTGAGGCGGAAGGATCACCTGGACTCAGCAGGTCGAGGCTGCCGTGGCTGTGAGCATGCCTCTGCACTCCAGCCTGGCAACAGAGTGAGACTCAAACTCAGTGTGTGTGTGTGTGTGTTAAGCATGCCTCCTTCAATTCTCATTCATCTGCTTCTCTCCTTCAGTCACCATCCCAATCCAGGATGACGTGTCTCTTACCAGGGCTGGGGCAGTGGCTTCCCAGCTGACCCCTTTGTCAGCTTCGTTCCCTCCAGTCCGTTATCTGCACTTGACTTTGACATTTGTAGGACCCTCCACAATCTGGCACCCGCCTGCCTGGGTGGAGTTCTCTTGGGACTCACCAGTTCTTTCTAGAAGTGCTGAGTCCTGCCATTGGCCCTCTTGCTAACTCCTAACTCTTACTCTCACTTCAGGGCTGTCTTTTCTGGAAAACTTTTACTGACTCCTCCCCTACCCCCCAATCTGAGCACATGTTTACTGGAACACTTGGTTTTCTACCCTGAGTTAAAAAGCACTGCAGGTACAGTGGAAAATGAGGCCTGGTTCCTGCCATACTCTCCACTGTAAATGAAGGCTTACTTTTACTTAGAGGTCAAACGCTGCCTGAAGGAACAGGTTAAGTCTTCCCAGCAGTTGTCACATGAGTGCTAAACATGGCCTGTAAATGAAATTTAATAATTGCTGAAAGGTCAGTTAGCTCTGTTTCATCATGATTACTTTTGATCTTACAGATTGCTTTGAGTTTCTTTAGCTTTAAGGTTTGGTTTTAGGAGTAACCGATGCATAGGCCTTTAGACAGCAATTGTATCTTAAAATTTATTAGACATCTGAATGTTCACAGCTTTCTTAGGCTGTTTTGTTGTTGACCTCCATTGCTGGAGCATCTTGCTGGCTCTCTTTTGCACCCTGGTTAGACTTACGCTGCTGTGCTTGCCCCTAGGATCCCTATGGAGTCGCAGTGGGTGGGACCGTGGGACACTGCCTGTGCACAGGCCTGGCAGTAATTGGAGGACGAATGATCGCCCAGAAGATCTCTGTCAGAACTGGTGAGTCTTTAACTTTTTAGAATCACTGAGAGATTAGACAAAGGATGTTAACTTTATTTTTTGCTTCTAAAGTATACCCGGTCTTTTTAATTACCGTATTTTAGAAGTGTTACCCCTGGTGCTGCAAACACGGACTGTTTTTTATACATGTAGAAGTCAGTAGGATACAGATTCATCAGAAAGCATTATTGTTGTCCTTAGTAGCTTTTTGTTAACATGATCTTATCCAGTAAAGCAGTCACCATGTGGAAGAATGAGAAATATGGGGTTTTAAAAGTGTGTCTCTAAGACTGGAAATCATAGGTGGAGACAGTATGTATTGATTCTGCTGGAATTTCCTATGCAGTTGTGAGTGTTAGGTCTCAAGATGGGATAATTGCAGCTTTTTGCTGGTCGGAAGGCTGCTGAACATTCTCTCTTACGGAGTAGGTCTTGAGGCGAGTTACCATGCTCTGTTGCTGGTCAGCGCCATCCCCATCTTATGTCACCCCTCACTTCTCAGAAGGTGCTAGAGACAAAGGCAGATCAGCAGATCAGCTGGGTGTGTGCTGCTAGTTGCTTGCTGTGTAAATGTGGCTCCTGTTTGTGTTCAGGGTTGGTTTTTACTAGATTGGAAGAATAGGCCCCCTCATTGGTGGCCTCACTTTCGTGCAGTATCAGGTAATGAGAATTTTACTATATGTGACTTTTTTCTCTTCTCTTCCAGTGACCATCATAGGAGGCATCGTTTTTTTGGCGTTTGCATTTTCTGCACTATTTATAAGTCCCGATTCTGGTTTTTAACAGTTTATTCATCTGTATTTAAGATAGGTAACTCATCTTTCTGTATATAGTGTACATTACAACTAGAAGTGATGGAAAATACTGTATTTTGTAGCATTGATTTGTGAGTTTGACCCATTTGATGAAAGTATTAGATCCAAAGGGATAACATTGATTCTGTTTGTGATGTGGATTTTTAAAAGAACTCTGACTTCCAGGTGTGGGCTTTTCTTCAGCTTAATTATGTTAACACTGGACCCATGTCTAGGACTGTGTGGTGGGCCCACCACTCAATCGTCCTTCAGCAGTCACCCTTCATAAGGAATACACCCTTTCTCCTCAGGCGCTTAAAAATTTCCCTTGGGAAAAGAATGAATTCTACTTTTAAGACATTTCCCTGAGCCAGTGGGCCGTAGTTTAAGCATCCTCAGTCTTTCCAAAATTAGGTTGTTTGTTTAAAACAAGAGACAAATATGCAAATATGGTATTACTCTTATTTATATCAGTAATATGACACAAAAACTGTCTGCCAGGCCCATCCTTTCTCTTTTTTTTAATTGGGTAGGACACCCAATATAAAAACAGTCAATATTTGACAATGTGGAATTACCAAATTAAAAGAGAATACTATGAATGTATTCATATTTTTTCTAAAAAAAAAAAAAAAAATGTAACATAGAGACAATGTAAATAAAAGTGGTATGACAAGTACTTGTTTTTTCTTGTGTTATGCACGTTCCTAACTTCCTAATTTGTCAAAGTAGTATTAACATTGATAGACCAGTAAGTGGCTATTCTGAAGGACTGTCCTATGCCTCCCAGCTCACCGAAGGTCATGTGGCAGAGCAGAATCAAACTAGGCCTATAAGCATCGTTCATGATGCTAAGATGACCTTGTTTTTCATAGCCTCTTCAGTGGTCACTGTCTCACATTTATTCTGATGTCACTGCTCCATCCAGGTGGCGCAACAGCTGTGGTCACCCAGCCTCATGTTCTAGAAACGTGTGCAGGAACACTGCTGTCACAGTCTCTGCAAGGACTATGTGAAGTATAATGACCCAGAACAATTCTGGTTTACTGAGCTACTCCAAAGAAGGCATTTTTGGAACATTTAAGGAGTTATCCACCATGAAAGGTGTATGTTACAGGGTAGAAAAATAATGTCCATGGATTAAGAAACACACATTTTCATTCCCTTTGGTCGGACACACCCTAATGCTGCCGCAGTCTACATAAAGAGAATGAGGAATCCTCACCAACAAGTGGTTTCTTGCAGAAAGCAGCTGATGCCGTCACAGCTTGCCCCTAACCGCCAGGTGCCTGGTAGTACGTAAGGGTGGTAACAACAGAACTTCCTGGGGTGCCATAGTCTTGTACCAGAACAGGACTCCTCTGGGAAATGGAGGCCAAAACCACTAATGCAATTAGGCTCCGTTGAATAAAAGAGAGGAAAATGTCATTGATAGTGATTTTAAAATATTTAATAGTCTTTCTTTAAAATCCAAAATAATGTGATTCTTACAAGTTATGTGCCACACAAAGGTGTTATTTTGAGAAATGCAGGTGATACTGAAAAACATAGCACTGAGGTATTTTTTATTTTAAAAATTTAAGGAAACAAAGTCTGGATCTAATTATTTTTACATATACAAAAACAGAAAACAAAAAACAATGCTACTGCTTGGCTCTTTGCTATAATTTGAGGTTCTGAATACAAGAGTCTGTGGGAAAGAACATCCTAATAGTACGTGGGGTTTCAAAAGCTATGCACATCAACCTGGAAACGGTCATACAGCAAGAGGCCTGAGTGGAGGTAGGCGAAGAGCGTGAGTTGACACTTCTCCAAGGATAGCTTTGAAAAATGCGACCAGTTGTTACCCCCACTAAAATGGTAACATTAAATTGGTAACAAGGACCCACACATTTTCTACAACAGTATTTCCAAACAGCTCATGATAATCAGAACCTTATACAGCACCGTTGAAACCATTTGTTATCTCTCATGATTCGATGCAATTTAGGGTTTTTGTGTAAGACACCTAGAAATGTCATTTCTGTAAATCAGTTGGGATTTCAATTCGATGTTTGCTTTAGGAAAACAGAAATTCTCATTACAAGATCAGTTAGCCATGTACAGCTTCACGGTTCAGAAGGAATGACAGGCTACATCTACTTTTTAATTTAAAACCAAGAACCAAGCAGTAAGGACAGCAGTGCTGAGAATATCACATTAAGAACCACACAGAACATTAGAAAGAATCTGGTGCATATTTTTACAACTACCAACTGATGTCAACAATTAAAAATTTACAAAGGTAGAGCTTTTTTGCACGAACTGATTTCAATACAGCACAGAATTCAACTTGTCTTTGGGCTTCAATCTTTATTATAGTCAGTATGCAAATGCCATATTGAGGCCCTTCCCCAACTTATACCATAGTAAAATAGATTTTGAAGTAATTCTAGAATGGTCTAAATTTATAGCTGTTCTGGCTGACATGCCTATTTTTTTAAAAAAAAGACATTTCCTGGCCTTTTTTTTCTTGGAGATAATTGTCTAGTTATTCAATACATTAGTTTGAAGATAACACAGCTTTTCCTGCATTGCAACTTCTTAGTACTGGCATGACCATTGCCAGCAGTGAACGTGTACCAGTCCAGGCCAACTCCAAAGTACATATCATAAAACATTTGAATGTCATTTTTTAAAGCGATGTCACAGTTTGTTTTCTCAGAAATTTAAGAACATGTATTTGAAAACATCTTCAGTTTAACCATCAGTTAAGAAACACGTTTCACAGCATTCAATCCAACTCGTGGCTGGCATGCTTTACTTGCCATTCTGTAAGTTGTGTGCTGTACCCAACCTGTGGGACCCCTGCTACTCAGAGTCCTCAAGGGGAGGAGTCTGTCCCAGCCTATGTGAGCAAGAAGGATCCTCGAATGTCCAGGCCTCAGGTGTTCAAACACTGCTGTACTGGACACTGCTGCATACAGAGGTTTGGTTTTGTTTTTAAAGGACCAAGCAGCACTACACTATGTTACAAGACAGCAAATGTTTTCTGTAGAGTTTTCAGTGTGTTGTATATATTGTTCCTGCT
The DNA here is from genome assembly GCF_000164805.1 of Carlito syrichta. Taxonomy (NCBI): domain Eukaryota; kingdom Metazoa; phylum Chordata; class Mammalia; order Primates; family Tarsiidae; genus Carlito; species Carlito syrichta. The sequence continues at coordinate 1,101,836 of NW_007062047.1, forward strand.
ATACTGAAGGGTTTTAAATGGATTTTAATATGGGTATGAAAATGACAGCCATTAAAAGATGCTGTTTTACTAGTTCCCACAGTGGGCAAAATAGGCAACCCATGCCACTGCTTCTGTCATACTGGCCTTTGGCTGTGTTGGGGAAGTAATACAAAAAGTGCCCAAGAAATAGAGAAGGCAGCAAGTGAAACTAGAACATGTTCGGAATTTGAAAGAAGTTACCTTTAATGTTTTTTTTCTAAGCGAGTTGAGAGAAGAAGGGACGGGCAGGGGCATCTGGATTTGGGCCCCCGCCACAGTCGCCCTGCAGTAAAACAGATTCAGATTGTCCACGAAGTCATGAGGGCTAGTGTCTGCACCCCAAATAAGAGCCAGTTCTCTAATTAAAAGATTACAATGAAAACAAAACAAACCACAAATTAAATACATGACACTGAAATCACTTTGATGAGAAAACACAAAGATATTTAAAAATATAAATAAATACGTTTAGCCAGTTTTATTCAAGAAACCCAGAGAACTGCTTTCAAAGCAATTGCTTTCAACCACTTTCTAAATTCTTTCATAAATACTACTTTGATTGTCACTTATGCAGCACCTCAGTGTTTGCTGGTGGTGGTGATGGGATTTCACTGAATAGTCTCTTCATTAAGTATCCTCACTAAAGTCAGTCCCTGGGAAAACCCAGGCAGCATACAAAATACTGTAAAACACTCAAAACAAAACCTGCAAGGTATTATTTAAGAAGAACAAGGAATGTAGTGTTATGATAGGGGAAAAAACTATGCAAAACAGTCACATGGAAAAAAAGTTTTAATTTTTAAATATCCAAGTTTGCTTAATTACTTGTGAGCTGTTCAATACTTTAAAATATCCCGAATTAATAACTGTACCAACAAAATTCATCTCCAGTGTTTCCACAAGAGACATTAAAACAAGACCAAATTATACTGTTTTTTCTTTAACCAAAGTGTAGTCTTTTTCTCAATCGTTTTTGTGCAAAAATATTACAAGAGCAATTCAAATGGAAACACTAAAATGACATGCCAACATTTCAGGGCACATTTAAAACACTCAGAATAATTCTTGAAATTACTGTATTCTAAAATAATACTACCAATCACTTTTGGATTCGTTTTGTACATCTACTCACATGGATGTGATTTTCCTAGACCTCTGAAAATAAACAGGCTCATTGGTCTCTTTTGGTGTCCACACAATAGGCAAGATAGGTTTACAATAGTGTTTAAATGGAACTAGGCATCTACAATCTCGACTCCACCACATTCAAAACAAAAGTTAAAGTTCATTTGGCTACCTTGAAGTCACTCCCATAAACCTACTACGGTTCACTGGATCTAAACATTTCTCAGAAATGTGTCATTTTATAATCTCACCTAAGTGATGATTTGGGGATCCTTTAGAAATGGTTAATGCCTAAGATAATAAACTTTATCAAAATGAATAATTGCAATAAAGTGCTTGTTAAGTCTCAACATGATGCTTTTAGACTGTGGTTATGTTGTTTTAAAAGTGTGTGCTATTCTTCCCATAAAGGATCCCCAGGCATGAGATTGGGTCTTCTCACCTGTCTCAAAAAGCAGCAGCGCTATCTTTTGGTAGGCTGACAATAGGCACGTCACCCACGCGGATGAGGCTAAACTAGGGCGATGGCAAAAGGGGGGGTAAATTAGAAAAGGGGGAGGCATATGGAGGGTTCCTACTATACTCCTCATTATATACAAATATATTAAATATGCTATAAAAATAGTCAACTCTTTTCCTTTGCAATTCAGAAAGCTCCTTTTGGAAGAATGCTTACCCAATCCAAACAAACTTAAAAGATTCTTCAATCACTATTAAAATGGCAAGTGCCTTTGTGCTGTTTCTTCTCAATCATTCAAAAATTCCGATCAGCTTACTCCTGGTTAAGCTTGCTCATCAATATTAATATCCAGTGTTTATACCTTCCAACACGGACTCCCGTGAGACGAGAAACAGGGCCACAGATATTGGAAAGGCTATCAACTTGAATGAGCTTTACACAAATGTTCATCAACAAACTTTCAATTACAAAAGAAACAGAAAAAAGCAGAAATAGTAAAGTAAAATACTACTTGCATTCCACTTGTAAAAAGTTTGCCTCAATGTAGTGGAAACATTTTAGAACACGTTGAGTAACATCCAGTTTAAAAGAAGGCTCACTGGCCGGTGTTGAGCACTGTTTTGAGGGTCCCTTTCTAAGGCTTCTTGAACCAGGGCTTGTCTTCCCTCAGCGCAATGCCCCTCTAGCAAGCTGGCGTGCCTGGCTTCAAGCAGACTGCTTTAAGGCAATGACCAACAACTGCAGCACTTCTGAAGAATCCAAACATGTTCACTATTGTGCACTGAGTATTCTAAACTATTCAAAATCTCTGGCACCTTTCGATTACGAGTACATTCCGAAGCCAGATGTAGGCGACAAAGGAGAGCACTGCACTCCAAAGTGACCCACCAACAGGCTGTTTGGAGGCAGAACTGTAGAATTTACTTACATGTTCCTTCCACCCTTCCATCTGCTCCTCCCACATTTTCCACTAAAAAAACGGAGTACTTATAGGTGTCAAGGTTGTGGTTTGCTACCACTCTCAGCAGCAACCCCACCGACCCCTTGCAGCTCTCACTTGCATGTGTGACCGCTGACTCATCCAGTGCCCTGAGTCCACAGCAAGTTCAGGCCCACAGAGCAGCCGGAACTTCTCCATCACCTCAACAGCCTCTTACCTAAAAAGTGCCATCCAGAATAAATGGTTTTAGGAAAAACTGAATGCTTGAGAAAGTAAAGCAGAGGAAGATAAGATTTTTTAAGAAGCTGAAAGGTGTTTCTATTTGGTATCTTTTCAGGATTTACATTTGGGATTTTAATAAACAACTTTGGCTACAGAAATGAATGGAGGACAGACAGTTGCTGCCTCTTCATCTGAATGCTCAAGTCTCACGGGGATGGGTCGGGGCAGCTCTGCGACCCAAATTCAAGAGAACCAGGAGGGCAACAATGGCAAGGGGGACTTGCTGCCTCTTCCAACACAACACTTCAGACTGACAGGGAGGGGAAAGCAGCTTGCTGCTCCTTAAATTAGCAATCGTTAATTCCAAGCAGGAAAAGGACAAGCTGTGAAGAACAAGAATTATAAAGGAAATTTCTAATTTTCTCTTCCAGATATTTGTGAGGATGGAGAATACTCGAAGGGGCTGGGGTAGGAGAATGTGACTAAATGAACAATTTATGGATGCACTTTGGCTTGCCTCATGCTTTGCTTCAGTTCACCTAAGTACTAGTACCCACAGCTTCCCATCTTTCTTTTAAATAATGTGTCTGGAGGACAAGCCTTAGTATAATTGTTCTTCACATCTTTTGTTAGCTAATCCATATCACTAGGTATTGCCAACAAATAAATGAGGCACAACTCAGATTAATATGGAATGGCATGAGGTCAAGAAGGCAAATTGGAAAGGGGAGAAAAACAATGCTACTGCCCAAGTCTACAACATCCATTTAGTCTACACGTGTATGTATGCTCAAGCACACACATACTAAGACAACTCCTCCTGATACTCATGGTAACGTCAGGAATCGCTTCTGGATGGTCATCTAGTTTAGAAGAGCTCCTTGATATGTTACTTGCTGACTGGCATCTAGTCATGCTTCTTTTGTAAAAGGTTAGGTATTGATTTTCTTTGGTTGTTTTCTAATTCAATATAAATTTTCAAATTTAATTGTGGCCAGGTATAGTTTTCTACAGAAAGACAAGTGTATCCCTTAAGGATGACTGTAATGCTGAGGACAGAGATGTCTTAAGAGTTGACTAGTGTTCCCGACCTCTACATTAAGTTATTTCCATTGCTCAAAATATTTTCTGTTTGACAACCTCAACTCTGTTACACATTTTCTTTTATGGTCAATTTCAATTTACTATGCTTGTCCTCCCTTACCTCAGTAATAATTTTTCATATTCCAATAAGATATTTTCCATTAATCTTTTGTTCTGAAGCTGTACATTTCATTAGTACAATAAAAATCTGTAAAATGCTTTTTAAATGTACATAACTGGCATCTGGATTTGTTACCTTTAGAATGTGATATTGCCAAGTGAAATCTTAAGTTCATGTTTAGAAAGTATGGGAGTTACAATATTCTAGTGCTGTAGTGAAGGCAAAGCCAAATTCCTACCCCTTCTTTTTTCTTTGAAGGAATATCAAGATCATATTGAGCAAACATTTACTGGTGATTCCTAAATGTATAATTAGCTGTAAAGAAAAATGCTCATTTAGGAAACAATTCTGTGATTACATTAATGACTGTGATAGTGTTAGGTTGTCATCTTTTATACCTAAATTATTTGTACCGCCAGTCCAAGAGACTGATAGCAGTCCTCAAAGGAACTTAGAATAATAATGACACTGATACCCACATGCTGTTAAAAATGTACTAAGGTTTCAAAACTACTACTGAAACCAGACAATGAGTTCAAGATGGTGAGTTATCACCTGAATTAAAATCAAGGCACTATGGGTTTTTTCCCCCCCTCAAATAACCCTGAATCATTTCTCACTAAAAGAAGCACTGAAATCATGAAGGATAATAAAAAAGATTCCAACAAATCCTAAAAGTTAAAATTCCCACCATTGAGAATGTTAAAAAGTGCCTAAGATGTTTTGTGTGCAAATTTTACCTCTATAACTGAAACATTCTTGAAATTACTTTCAGGCTTGTTGAAAACCATTTATACAAATATTTCCAACTAACAACTATATTAAAATACATGATCAAAACTCCCAACCATCTAAAAAAAAAAAAAGCAGTGCAAATTCTATTTTCAAACATAATTGAAAAATAATGAAATGAGGGATATTTTTGAATAGCTTGAAAATCCTGTTGTATCAATAAGTTAACCTGAAAAAAAATCCATTCCCAGCAGCACATCATACCTCACTGAACAAACTGTGACATCACAGCCAAAGTATGAACAAAAGACTTGTGCCCCGGAAAAGTGAAGCGAACACTACTGTGTTGTAAACAAAAGGAAAACAGAGGATGTATCAGTTTGCACATGGTGTCAGAATCTAAGGAAATGTACTCATACCTATAAGGAAAGGATAATGCTTTCATGCAGCATACAAAATATTTTGCTTTCTCTCCTTTTATCCGGACATATACATATTTTTACAGCATCTGTACATAGAGAATTTGAACCCACATAACATTCTGAAAGTAATTACTGTTCCATCATTATCTGAAGAGGGAGGAGGCTACTGAGTCTCGTGGACTGTCTTCATGGCATCGTTGTAAGCAAACCCCTGACATGGCAGTGGCGTGTCCTCTGTAACACTTGATAACAGGCACAGAACCACTGAAAGTTACTAACATTGCTAGTGCCTTTCTGATTCACTGGAGGTCGTTTCATAGCTGAGTTTCTTAACATTTGGCAATATATCCATTTTCCATCAAAAAATACCTGGGCAACTAAACACTGTCAGAACTGGCTAAGTACCTATGATCATCTTCTGCAAGCTGGTATGGAATATTCATCTGTAGCACTGGCGGCATTTTCTCTGCCAACTAATTCCAGGAACTAGAACACTCAATACCGCATCTCAGGTCATCTGAGTAACTCTTTATGGGTCATTCTCTTCCTCCCTTGACATCAGAGAGGATGTGTGTGTGCTACTATGGCTGAACCTTGGAGGGATCTGTCAGACTGTCAGTCCTGTGCCGACTGAGTTGTTGCTGTTGCTGAGACTGGTGTTGCTGGTGATGTGACTGAGCAAAAGGGCTCTGCTGCAGAGGAAATGCAGCGGAGAGGATGAGCTGAGCTGAAGGGTTGCCATGGAGCAACCTAGAAGTCTGAAAAACAAGCAGTTATACAACATAACTTCACCCCCTTACACTGTATGCGGTGCACAAGGATAGGATCCTCCATTCTACAGAACCAACATCATTTTTGCTCACAAGGCTTTCCTTTTTTTCTGGAAATCTGACAATTTCATTTTTTTTAAGGAATCTGAGGTAGAGATTTTATGATGTAAACGGCAATCTATGTCTTGAGACAAACCACACGTCCTTTGACTTTGTGTCCTAAAGGCCCATATTTTATTTTATTTTGAGTCGGAATCTCACTCTGTTGCCCAGACTAGAGTGCAGTGGCATGCTCAAGGCCACCACAGCCTTGACCTGCTAGGCTCAAGCGATCCTTCCACTTCAGCCTTCCAAGTAGCTGGAACTACAGGCACGCACCACCACGCCCGGCTAATTTTTCGATTTATTATAGAGACGAGGTCTCGCCAAGTTGCCCAGACTGGTGTCGAACCTCTGGGTTCAGCCAGTCCTCTCACCTCTGCCTCTCAAAGTGCTAGAATTACAGGCATGAGCCACTTTGCCTGGCAAGACCCACATATTAAACAAACTAAAATCTGAGCACAGCTAAGTCACCGTGAAACATGGATACTCTGAGGTCGACAGACAATGCCTTCTGCACACAGGTTCACCCAGCTGGTGAGGGCAGCACAGTTGATAGCCAGGAGTGTGGGCCTGAAGCAGATGGGAAGATTCAAACTCGGACTACCCTGTTGACCCCAATGTGACTTAGTCAGGCTGCTGACTTCTTTGGGCCTCTGTTTCTTCATTTACAAATTAGGAACAGCAGCTCCTATCACAAAGGGCTTTTTATAAAGATTAAATATTATTACTTAAAAGCACCATATAAATTAGGGCAAAGTTAGAGCCATAAGTCCTGTTTATAGCAGCATGGTAAAACAAAAACCAAAATAAAACCAGAAAGGCACAGGATCTGCAGGCAGAAGTCCTGCATTTCAGTTTTGCTCTGTTATTTATGTAAGTAAGCTGTGGGACCCTGGGCAGGTGTCAATTCTATGAGTCTCAATTTTTACTGTAGCATGCATTTTTTTAAATGAAAGTCCTTTCCCACTACTGACATTACAACTTGATGCAGAGTTCCTAACTTTAGAATGGAGCTGTGGTGGGTGATTTTTGCAAATGTATGTGAAGGAATCATGCACACACAGACAAAAGAATAGATCCTTAACCCTTAAAGACCATGAAGCTTTGTTCATTCTTTTAAGGTCTTTGTTCCTTGACAGACTCAGAAAACTAAGACGTTAAGGCAAGTCCTCTTCTTTTTAAGCTTTTGCTCGATTCTCATTGGTTATATCTCCTAGAGAATGGCTTAGAACTTGTTTTAAATTCTTGCTATTACTTATTAAAAAATAGTGGCTGCCTCCACTATTAATGGCTATAGTACAGGCTTGAGGTCTAAGAGACTGTGAGAGTACGACTCTCGGAGATATGTAGGCAACTAATCTGTTTTTGTTTTCTACATCAAAGATAAACTTTGTATTTTTGGACCAGGCTGTAAAGGGTGATACATTAAGGCTGCATGTATGCCTGAATGTACATTACAATGCTGAACCTCTTCACCACAACTCGTGCTGCATAACTCAGAAATAGATGACATGTGCCTGGCCAAAATGAGGTGCTTTCCAGGAGACACCCAGGCTAGTTGGCAGCCATAACCACTCCATCTAGGTCAGAAGGGAAAAGCTGGACTTCCAGTAAGGATTCTGAGGTCCAGAAATTGGTTCTGCCAATTTCTTTGCTGTAGACTGTGACCTAGGTGACTGTCTTCTGTATTCTGTAGTAAGGAGATCCTGTATGATTTACCCACAATATCTTTGCCTATATCTTGGCTAATCCAAGTGTTTATTACATTTGTCAATTTAGTGGTCACAGACAACAGCTAGCTATGTGCCTTGTCTCATGTTCAGCAATTTACATGCATATTTTATTCTCACATCCTCCATTTTATAGGTGAATCATGGCAAGTATAAGTAACCTGCCAAAGGTCCCACAGCACATGATGCCCACTGACTCAACTTTAGAGCAGCCTGACTTTGGAGCCCAACTTCTTAACCACAACATATACTGTTCCCTTTGGTACTTCTCCTCTGATATTAGTTTATAACTGAAAGCTTATAATAAAATTTAATCCAACAAAATAACTTGAGATAATGCCTATAGTAGTAAAAACAAATTCCTGCTCTGAACAGATTAGAGTTAGATGGGTGGTTACAAAAAAAGAGGAGAAAAAAGGATACCTTTGTTTAAATTTCATGTGCTCTCTCTGAGAACAGGCTCATGTAAAAATGCCCTGATGTGGCAGGAAGTAGCCACTTACTCCATCAAGCAGTCCAGATAACTGGGTATGCCAGTGGCAGGGTTGAAATTTTCCAAAGACTGTATAAGGGAAGAAAAACAGCTAACCAGGACACGCTTTCCATCTTGGTAGAGACCTGAACTATACAATAAGCTTTTACACATTTTCAGATCATTTAGAAACTGTTCACTTAATGGTGAACTCCACTGCACAGGTTGAGTCAGCTTCCCCTGGGGAGAGTTACCTGTAAAAGCTGCTGTGGAGGCTGGGCCAGCGGGGCCTGGGGAGGCTGCTGCACCGCCGTGAGCTGCTGCTCCTGAGAACCTTGTGGCTGCGGTGCTCCCGACAACGTCTGAGCCTGCTGCTGCTGTGTGGCAAAGGTGGGGTATGCAGTCACCACCTGGCCCATGAGCATGGTGCTAGGGACCATGACTGCCCCACAAGCCACAGGAGCAGTCACTAATTTGGTCACAAGTTGCTGACCTTGAGAAAATCTGTGAGAAGAAAGCAAGTACAAAGCATGAAAGGCAGGAGACTGCAGACTTACCTGAGATAATGCTCAATGACACTGCCAGTTTAGTTTCTTAAAAGCTCTGTGTGGTCATTTTGTTTGATGTTTTTAAAGATTCCCTTTGGGATATCAGCAAAACAAAATCAACATATGACAAAAACACATTGTTTTTGGATATTCACATTCAAAAGAATAAAGAAGTTAGACCCTTACCTAACTCAAAAAAGATCAAAGACCTAAACATAGCTAAAACTATAAAACTTTTAGAAGAAAACATAGGGACAAAGCTTCATGACATTGGATTTGGCAATGATTTCACAAACATGACATCAAAAGCACAAGCAACAAAAGAAAAAAAAAACTGGACTACATCAAATTGAAACCTTTGTGTATCAAAGGGTATGATCATCAATGTTGGTAAGCATGTGGAAAAACCTCTGTGCACTGCTAGAAGGGATGTAAAACTGGTGATAGCCACTATGGAAAACAGTATGCAGTTTCTCAAACCTCTGTGCACTGCGAGTAGGGATGTAAAAATGGTGATAGCCACTATGGAAAACAGTATGCAGTTTCTCAAAAAATTAAATATTAAGGCCAGGCACAGTGGCTCACACCTGTCATCTCACCACTTTGGGAGGCGAAGGTGGAAGGACTGCTTGAGCCCAGGTGGAGACCAACCTAAGCAACATAGCCAGAACTTCTCTCTAAAAATATAAAAAACTAGCTAGGCATGGTGGTGCATGCCTATAGTCCCAGCTATAGGGTGGCTGAGGCGGAAGAAATGCCTGAGCCCAGAAGGTCAAGGCTGTAGTGAGCCATGATCATGCACTGCACTCCAGTCTGGGCAATAGAGTGAGACCCCAACTCAGAAAAAAAAAATTAAATGTTAGAATTACTCTGTCTGGGTATATACCCAAAATAAGTGAAAGCAGAAACTCTAAGAGATATTTATATGCTCATATTCATAAGCAGCATTATTCACAATAGCCAAAAAGTAAAAACAACCCAAGAACCCATTGATAGTGAATGAGTACACAAAACATGATCTGTACACACAATGAAGTATTCTTTAGCTGTAAAAAGGGAGGAAAGTCTTACATATGCTACAACATAGATGAATCTTGAGGATATTACACTAAGTGAAATAAGGCAGTCACAGGACAAACACTGCATGATACCACTTGTGTGAAGTACACAGAGTAGTCAAATTCATGGAGACAAGAAACTGGAATGGTGGCTGCCAAAGACTGGGGTCAGGGACGAGGGAAAGGGGCAGTTGTTTAAGAGTTCAGTTTGCAAAGACAGAAGTTCTGGAGACAGTTGAGGGGTGAAGGTAAAAACCATGCGAATGTGCTCAATGACACTACCTTATACTTAAAAATGGTTAATATGGCAAATTTTATATTATGTATATTTTATCACAAACAATTTTAACCTTTAATACGTGAACGTTTTACTTTTTATAGAATTACTAGGTACTTGAAAGTCAGATATATGTGACCCATGATGCACTTGCACACTGGCATGCAGTTCATGACTAAACTTAAAGTTATCATAAGGTGATTTTGTAAAAAGTCTTAGTTTATAGAATACATTTACACTGAAAGTTGTATCTTATAAATGTAATTTAAAACCAAACATAATTTAAAATCACATTCTAACAGTGAATAAAAGTACCCTCAATTTAAGAATTTATCAGGCCGGGCACAGTGGCTCACGCCTATAATCCTAGCGCTTTGGGAGGCCGAGGTGAGAGGATTGCCTAAGCCCACAGGCTCAAGACTAGCCTGGACAATTTGGCGAGACCTCATCTCTACAATAAATCAAAAAATTAGTCGGGCGTGGTTGTGCATGCCTCTAGTTCCAGCTACTTGGAAGGCTGAGGTGGAAGGATCACCTGAGCCCAGCAGACTGAGGCTGCAGTGGCCGTGAACGTCCCCACTGCACTACACCTTGGGCAACAGAGTGAGACTCCAACAGGAAAAAAAAAAGATACTGTCAATGCAGCATACTGGTGCCTACTGTGATAGAATTCACTGATTTTCCTTCTTTTTCCCTGTTGCTTTCTGCTTTTTTTAAAATATGAGAATAACAACAATGCAATGATGCCTTTTTGGGGAACAATACTGTTGTCATTTGCCTCTTCTGTGAGATGAAATCTAATTTACAGCATTGGCCATTACAGCGAGAAAACAGATATGGCCCTGGTGTAGAAGTAGCATGACGTAACTGCAATTCCAAACGGTTTAAAGTATATAACAATATTAAATTAGTACAGATGCATCCTTTATCTTAACTTACATGTTTCATAAGATAAAATAAATTTATTTGAATTCATGTTGGATCCTGAAAATATTGTATTTCATATACTTTACAGACAAATGCCTTAATACAAAACAAAAAATCAAAAGGTTCCACATAAAGAAAGCACAAGGAAACAAGTAACATTTATGAAGTGTGCTAACTCAGAAGTGCTAAGTGCTAATTTCTCTGTAATTGTAAATGAAATTAGTATCTGAATTACCCAAAGGCTTACTGGTAAATATAATAAGAATGCTTCATGTATCTCTGGCTCCAAAAGACACTCTTTAATCTCCTTTTGCTCAGCTCACATTTCTGTGGCTCCCTCTGCCTAGAAGACCTTCCTAAGCTCTGCTCCACATGCTCATCCAAAGCCAAAGCCCTTGAAGACTTAGGGCAAGTCTGTCCTCCTCGATGAAGCTTTCCTGACCACATCTCTCTCTATTCACCTGCTTGCCTCCAGCCATGAAAACTGCTCACTTCCTCCTTTCCAAAGACCTATAAAGGATTCATCACACCAAACAGCACTGATTTGTTTGCCTTTCTCTTGCTTTCACTAGTCTGGTCTTTCCCTGGGGGAGAGGACCATGCCATACTCATCCCAACAGACCTCCAACTGTTGACTGAAATATGTCTTTTGGCCCCCTAAAAAAAAAAAGTTTACAAATAGTTGCTAAATTGCCCTCTCCAAAATGCACATCAGCATTCCAGTTTAATGCCCTTTTCCTGAGGCCTTAAAACCAGTCCTTCATGAACACTGGAAGTTAGGCTTTTTAAAAAGGAGGAACTAGTCTCCCAGAGAAGCAATGGGTTCTCCCTGCTCTCACCGCCTCTGTGATCCTGGAGCTTCTTTACTCTCTGCGAACTGCTAACAGGATTTTAATAAAATATATCACATCACCCAACATAATTGTATTAGAAAAGCTATAGCTTACCTGTAGTAAAATAAGTAAAAAATAAAATGCATTTAAGATTACAGAGATCCCATAGTTGCTAGAAGACAGATACCCCATATGTGAATGGCATTTCTTCAAAAAAATTTGTTTCTAAGTCAGTTATTTGAACTTCCCACTACAGTAAGTCACAGATGGTTGTTTTTCTAGAATAATGCACAAAACCTCAGTATAAAGTAGGTTTAGGCATTTAAGTTTTGAAATCAGTCGCCAAGGTTTGAATTCATTCCTTAACTAGCTATAGGCCCCTCAACAAATTACTAAAAACCCACTTTTTTTCTTATCTGTGAAATAAAAGAAGACCCTAACACACATTTTTAAAGAAAGAGACTTACATGATATATTTTGAGGATTTCACAAACTTATAAAAGGCAAGCTACCCTCACCATTGTTACTACATGAAAACTCTAGCACTTATATTGAAGAGGCAAAAGCTTCACAGTGACACAAGTCTGTCATAAACCTTGTACGACACTGTGCTATAGAATTTGGATTCTATAATATGTGTAGTTGGTAGCATATTTTGCAACAATAAACAAAATCTGTTATTACCCTTTTATTATAAATTTTTAGACAATGAATGCACTGGCTACAGTGGACAAAAAACTAAAATCATGTTTTTAAAAGTCAAATTATTGCTTTTTAATCAATCAATTTACAACTTTAAAAATGAGAATGCAATGTTACCACTACCTTATCTGTCTGTCCTGAGCGAGTGTGGTCACTGCAGCACTCTGGGTGCTACTCTGTGGTAGACTTGATGGAATCTGGACCATGCTTCCAGCGGCAGGCTGAGAAATCACCATTGTGTTATACAGCGGGGCTGTCAGAGTGCTCTGTGTCTGACTGGGAAGAGATGTTTGCGGATTATGCCCACTCAGGACATTTTGTTGACTCTGCTAAAAAAGAGAAGATTTTATAGACGGATTAACTGAAAAAAGCTATTTGGAAATATGCTCCTACTATTTCTAGTTCTAACAATATGACGACATGACAGAGAAAGAAGTGGCAGGATTTGTTACTCTGGAGAAATCCAGCCACTAAGGAATATAGTAACTGTGAGTAACGTCATCTTAAGCACCTTGGTGAAAGGCAAGCCATGACTCTAGAAAAGGAGTGTGATCTTAAAAGGGATGAAATAAAGCATACACAAAGAATTTCTGCCAAATGCCCAAGTGAGTGACTGATGAGTAGATATTATATTCTTCATTTAAAGCCTTGGGATTTATAGTCACAGATGCACAGTAATCACCAAAATTTTCTGGAATACTAATTAAGCATTACTGCCTCCTACAATAGTCTATCCTGCACATATGTTCCTAGTCGGCCTCTTTTTTTGCAAGGCAAACCTTTTGAATATACAGAAGTACTGTATAAGTTACAAGAACCTGGTAAACAATTGGACTAGATCTTTAAACAGATTGCGGAATTTTTTAAATCTCAAAATAATGAAAATATTTAGCATAACATAATTTTACACAAAATACTTTAATGATCTCAACACTATCCTTTCTAATTACTATTAAGTGTTAAAATATGGTCTTGTATAAGCCAGAGCTTCATTTTCGTTTCAGCAGTAATGTGCACTTCAGTCACTGACCACCCCATGGCCCACTGAACACCTCTGCACTCAACAACATTACCTGAGTTGAAGCGCTTTGTAAAGTTTGTTGTAGCATGTGCTGGGTTGTACCAATGTGCCCAGTGTTTACTGCACTTTGAATCTGGTTAGTAGGAACAACCTGGCTTTGCATATTTATAGGTGCAAGTTGCTGGATGTTAGATGAATTTCCAGAAGAAAGTTGAACAGAACCAAAATTCAGTCCAGGGTTTGACTGCTGGAAAAACATCTTTAAAAATAAAGATTATGTTAAAGTGAGCTTTGTAGAATGAAAACAAAGAATGAGAACATTAAAAACAAAGCAAAATCAAGCTACAGAGAAAGTCCAAAAATCAAGAAGACTAAGTCTTTTTGAATGAACAATTCAAAATTATTATTAGGTAAATAATTACTGAATAAAACATGAAACTTCATATTCAATCTTCAGTTATCCTAATCTTATCATGTTTCCAATTGTTAGAAAAAACACAACTCTGCTACTCAAGAGTCTGTGGCCTGGTGGCTTTGTATCACCTATATTTATAATTTATAATGGTAGACAGAAGTAGTTTTTTTTTGAGTTGGAGTCTTACTCTGTTGCCCATGCTGAAGTACAGTGGCATGCTCACAGCCACCGCAGCCTCAACCTGCTGGGCTCAGGTGATCCTTCTACCTCAGCTTTCCAAGTAGCTGGAACTATAGGCACATGCCACCACGCCCTGCTAATTTTTTGATTTATTGTAGGGATGAGGTCTCGCCAAATTGCCCAGGCTGGTCTCAAACCCTTGAGCTCAGGCAATCCTCTCACCTCGGCCTCCCAAAGTACTGGGATTATAGGCATGAGCCACCTTGCCCGGCCCAACAGAAGTTTTTACTCAAAGTTTCCCTTTATCCAAGTCCTAGTCACCTAAAGTGGTCCTGTTAGGTTGGTCAAATTAGACTAATTTGAATCACAACAATAGGCATATTACTGAAACTATTACTAGTGTACCTAAACGTTTATGTAAAATATAATTTTTCTATTATGGATTTAAACTTACTAAAATCTGAAGTGGTAAAAGATGACTCCACTAATCTGAAAAAACAAAGATGCTGTTGGAAATTCCCTTAGGAACGAATTATCTTTCGGGGCTGTGAGTATAGTCATATTGAGTAGGTAATCAATGGGTAGTTACTGAACCAAATTGATGAAATGTATCTTTTGCATCTCACTTTTAATTAAGAAAAGTCAATTTTCCTAGACATCAAAAATGTAAATGGCATGATTTTTGGTATTCAAATATAACAATAACTGACCTGCAGCCCCTGACCATGGACCATTTGAAGCTGCTCTTGAATTTTTCTCAGTTCTTCTTGTTGTCGATGGATATTTGCCTCTATCATCCGTGTCCGTTGCTCCAACTGGTCTTTCAGATGCTGCATGGCTCCTAACTGAGCTGAAAACTGAAACTGAAGTACCACGTATGGAAAAAGTGTCAGATACTTTAGAATGACTTCTCATCACTGTGCAATGTGGGACGTAAGCAATCTGTCATGGGTGAGGACCGTTAGGCCAGTTAGGCCCCACAGCTCTGAATCTACTCAGCTCTGCTCTGCGATACTGGAGCTGGACCTTAGAAATATTTCTTCTTAGGCACAGTCAGCCCTGTCAGTAGATGGTGCCGAAGAGACACTGGTTCTGGTGATTTTCCTTCTTGCTCTTGTGCCAGGGTGCCAGCAGACACCCAGGCAAGTGGCTTTCCAACAAGTCTCAAGGACATCCTAGTGAGCAGCTTTCAGGCAAGTCTTCCCAGTACCCCAGTCAATCGTTTCCTGCTCTCCAGCCCTAGTCTGTGGCATGCCAATGCACTCTCTCTCTTCCAGTGGCTATAGCCACATCTGCCCCAATAAGATCTGAGTCTCGGCTGGGTGAGGTGGCTCGTGCCTGGGATCCCAGCACATTGGGAGGCCAAGGGGGAAAGATTGTTTGAGCTGGAGTTTGAAACCAGCCTGGGAAACATGGCAAGATAATGTCTCTACAAGAAAAATCAAAAATTTAACTGGGTGTGTGGTGCATGCCTGTAGTCCCAATTACTCAGGAGGCAGAAGCGGAAGGATCGCCTGAGCCCAGGAGGTCAAGGCTGCAGTAAGCCCAAGATAGAGTGAGACCCTGGCTCAAAACAAACAAACGGATCTGAGTCTTGGCCTGACATGGAGGAAGAGGAGGCTAGGAGGCTGGGGAAAGCCCTCCAAGTTCATTCCTTCCTTGGGTATTCTCCCTCTAACTTACAATTAATGGTTGCTTTCTGCATATCCTATATTCTTTACTTCTCTTTAGGAGTTAATCCCTGTTACCAGCTAATAATTGTTTGTATTATTCCTGTTCAAATTTCTGGTATGCTTCTGACATTGACTAGGTTTTGACTGATTGCAAGCACACCCTGGAGTTAGGAGACCTGAGCTCATATCGTGGCTACCACCTACTAGAACAAAGTATTTAACTTCTTAACTTCATTTCTACCCTTAACAAATGAAACAGTAGCCTGCACGTGGAGTTAATTCATATCAAAATGTCATCCCTAGAATGTCTTCTGTGTGCACATCAATAGAGTTAGCCAAGGTTACAAAAATCTTACAGATAACTAACAACAATATTTTCACTCATATTTTAAATGGAAACCATCCTCAGACAAGAATAGAACAGTCTTTTAAAGACTAAGCAATTATGAATGAATGAATGCACACATGAATAAAAACATAAAGTTAATCTACTTCTAGGGTTTTCAGTTTTAGATATTTCCCTGTTTTACATGAGTCAACAGCAGCTCCTATTTTCCACTGCTTATAATTTAGCCACATTTGGTGACATCTCTTAAGCTGATGCAGGCTCATTTAAGAAATCCTATGAATGTTCAGTGTATGAAATAGTATAAGACCAGAAAGAGTTTCACCTTATTGGAAATCATCTTGAAATCCTTATTACAGCAAACTGTACCTAAAAGTGAGAACTGTTCTCCCAACCCAAAAGTTTTTTTTACTCTATCTTCTTTTTTTGTTTTGTTTTTTTTTTTGAGTTGGAGTCTCACTCTGTCACCCAGGCTAGAGTGCGGTGGCACGCTCACAGTCATGCAGCCTCAACCTGCTGGGCTCAGGCAACACTTCTGCTTCAAGTAGCTGGGCAGGTGCACGCTACCATGTTCGACTAATGCTCTGATTTATTGTAGAGACAAGGTCTTGCCTAGCTGCCCAGGCTGGTCTCAAATCCCTGGGCTCAGGCAATCCTCTTGCCTAGGCCACCCAAAGTGCTGGGATTACGGGCTTGAGCCACCGTACCCAGCCTACTTTATCTTCAGCAATTTTTATTAAGAATCCTGAATATAGCATTTCAAAACATGCAACTTTGACTTCTGAAGGTGATGCTCATCAGACTATATTACATCATATATTAGACTACAATAGGTTTGATAAAATATTACAAATTTAGTACCTCAACTCCCTCATGGCTGTATCTTTTTTCACATTACTCAAAATATGTTATATTTATGTCATACAATATGCTTTGTTTTAAGTTATTTGTACCTTTGGGTAAACATTACATTGTCACAATTTAAAAGATTTCTACTAAGTACAATTTAAAAAATAGTAACACCTCAAAAGGGGGAGGGTGGGAGCAGGTGGAGGGATGAAATG
>NW_007062047.1:1119099-1119909 GCF_000164805.1 Carlito syrichta
TGGGGGGTACATTTAAAGCTCAGATTTCTTTGCTGCTATATAATGCATCCATGTAACCAGAAACTATTCTCACTCCCTAAAGCTACTAAAATTTCTTTAAAAGTAACAAACACAGACGGCAGGATGACAGGAAATGAAACCATAGAACTAAGAGGCAAAGCATTTGGCTTTATTAGTGAACAAAATGTAATAGTTTGAATGCTTATTAACATTTTTGACATAGTACATATCCTTTATTTCATGAAAACAGTCCTATAAAAAATGCTTAAATATGTTAAGAAATGTTTATTTAGCATCCTGAGATTAAAGAACTAACAATATTGAAAGTATGTCTAAATATTTACATAAAAATTTTGTTAATACTTCAAAATAAACAGGACTCAAGAATTCAATACCAATTAAAAACAAATGCAATTAAATATAAAAATAATACAGTGCGGTTATAAAGATGTTACATGAGAGCATGTTGTTAGCAATTAAGATTATTAAATTTTGGTAATTTATAAGATTGCCAATATATTTGTTAAAGGAACCACTGAGCAAAATCCATCCTGCCAATATATTTGTGTTAAGTATCTCCTGTCATAGTTAAATATGTACAATTTAAATAATAATCACATAAGATAAAGTTATTTTTTAAAAATATGTTTTATCTACTGTTAATGATCATTACTTGAAATCAAGATGCTGCTAAGTTAAGGTGTCAAACAAAACCAAACTTTATACTCACTACTACTATTTGGTAGTATCTTCTTTTTTTTTTTTTTTTTGAGTTGGATTCTCACTCTGTTGCCCAGACTGGAGTGCAGT
>NW_007062047.1:1119929-1134672 GCF_000164805.1 Carlito syrichta
TGGGCTCCCGGTGATCCTTCCGCCTCAGCCTTCCGAGTAGCCGGAATTACAGGCGCACGCTACCACGCCCGGCTGATTTTTTTATTTATTGTAGAGATGAGGTCTCGCTGCCCAGGCGGGTCTCGAACCCGCGGGCTCAGGCAATCCACTCACCTCAGCCTCCCAAGGTGCGGGATTACAGGCTGAGCCACCGAGCCTGGCTTGGTAGTATCTTCTACGTGTTTGAGAGGCACTGAAGATGTGTAATCATAAATTACAAGTTGGAAGTCAGGATCCAAAGTCGCATGGCCACTTTCAGAACTACTCCCCTTTTCTTGCTAATTTCTACCGCTAGGCCTCCTTCTGGACTTACTCTAGAACATCTTCCTTCACTTCCTCAGGCTGCATTAAGGGTCCTACATGCTTGGAGTATAGACAATATAACATGGTATTGTATGTATCTGTCATTCCCTCTAGATGCAATGGCCTTTCAGTGTAGCTGTTAAAGATTTGTACCATCAGAATCTGCAGTATCTGTTAATACACAAGAACTCAATAAATATCCTATATATTGACTATGCACGGTGGCGCATGTCTTTAATTCTAGCACTTTGGGAGGGTGAGATGAGGCCAGGAGGTCAAGACCAGCCTAGGCAATATAGCTAGATCTCATCTTCACAAAAAAATTTTTAAAAATTAGCCACGTGTGGTGGTGCACACCCGTAGTCCCAGCTACTAGGGAGGCTGAGGCAGAATAACTGCCTGAGCCCAGGAGGTCAAGGCTGCGGTGAGCCGTGATCATGCCACTGAACTCCAGCGTGGGAGACAGACTGAGACTCCAAATAAAAAAAAAACCTATACAAATAAAACTACTAAATTATTCCAATATTCATAAGAAAATAAAAATGAACAGCTATATTTCATCTTTAATATACACAAGGAGGAACACCAAAAAAACAGAATTATTTTTTGGAGGGCAGGCCTCTTGTTGACCAGGTTTCCACCACTAAATAAGTGTTCTAGGAACCCATCGACATCAGTGTACCAGCTAGCATTGTTGTAAGAGGCTGTGTTCAGCTTCAGTGAAATTTTTTTTGGAGATTCTTTCAAAGTATTTGCCTAGTTCATGATGAATGATTTACAAGCACACCTCCCCACACCGCACTGAGTATTCAGCAGTTTTTGACCAAAAACAGCATGACCCCCATGCCCTACCCTCACTATCCACCCAATCTTGCCCTGAGTGACCTTTTTTTGGTTTCCCTGGATGAAAAAAGTCCTCAAAGGGAAACATTTTGCTGATGAGGAAGAGGTAAAATAAAAAACGGCAGAAGCATTAAAAGGCATCAAAATCGACAAGCTCAAAAACTGTTTTGGGCAGTGGAAAACGTCTCAATAGGTATATTGCATCAAATGGAGAATACTTTGAAGGTGACTGAAATTTAAACGTGTAAGAATATATATACCATTTTTAATAAATTAATTCCATCTTTTTTTGGGTCACCCCTCATGTTTCATGTCTATAGCGTTTCTCAATGAGAGGTGTTATGGACAATTCTTTGTTGTGCAAGACTGTCATGCATCCTGAAAGACATCTAGCAGTGGTACCCCACAATCATTATGACAATCAAAAACGTCCCCAGGTATTCTAAATGCCCTCCATTATAATTCATTTCATCTATAACCACACACACACACACACACACACACACACACACACCGCTTTTTATAAAAACTTTTCTAGAGATGAGATCTTGCTATGTTGCCCAGGCTGGTCTCAAACTCCTGAGCTGAAGTGATTCTCCTGCCTCAGCCTCCTGAGTAACTAGGACTACAGTAACATGCCAATGCACCCAGTCTTTAAAAAATTATATTAGCTTAACAGCATTTATCGTTTTTAAATACTCAACTGAAACAAACAAACAAACAATACCTGGGACATGCCTTGTGGAATTGGTAAATTTGCAGCTTGAGACATCACTGGCTGTGTTAATGACGAACCAACAGACTGGGAATTGATGGACTAGAGCAAATAAAAAATAACACTGAAGCAATTTCCATTCTCATCAGTGAAACATTAGCATAATATGCCTACCCTCGAACTGACAAACTGCCTCCGACTCATGTTCGTTGAATGCAGCTATGTCTCTCCTCTACACTGGAAAGGCTGTTCCCTGTATACCTCTCATCTTCCAAGGAAATTGCACAGTACCTTGCACAAACTCTCAATAAAAATTATGTGAACTTAACTGAAGACAACTGATATTTAAACTTAGATATAAAACAATCCTCAATGATCTTCACAGAAAGGGATAATGAAACAATTTCTGAAGATTTAGACAAAAGTTTTTCCCTTCTAATAAATCTTTATTCAGGAGAATCCTCACTGATGAGCTTACCTGACTGCTAACTGATGCCCTCCTTGGAGTCCTCTTCTCATGAGCAGGCAGATGCTGCCGGGGCGGAGTGCTCGTGTCTGTCAGAATCTTTGTGGGCGTTGCTGAAGTTTGTCAATAAAACAGAACACACAATATTAGCACTTTACTAAATACAGGTTTCAAAGATTACTCTCAAAATGTATTTTGGTTAACAGAACTATGTTTTGAGTTATTTTCCTAAATCATTCAATGAAAGTGAAATCCATGATAATAAGATGATTCATTGTCATTACTTATTTTTATAAGGACAAAATATTTGGAATGGGAAAACTTTAAACATAAAAAGTTGCCAATTTAGAGACAATTATACATGTCTTCATAAAGACACTAAAAAAACTTCTAAAAAGAAAACCTAAGACCATTTACTGGCTTTATTGTAAAATAAATAAATAGTTTGCTTTATTTTTGAGAGATGATTAAAAACAACTTAACAACACCAACATTACAATTTACATATTTTAGAGACTACTTGATGAACTTAATTCTTTGCTAAAGGTTAATTTTAGAAATGTACAATCTTTAAAGAAGCAGTCTGATGAGAAATGCTGATATTAGTTACAACAATTCAGAAGGATTCTCTTTAAAGGAAGTCTGTTTTGTTTTGGTTTTTTCTGAGTCAGAGTCTCTCTGTTGCCCAGTCTGGAGTGCAGTGGCATGCTCACAGCCACCGCAGCCTCAACCTGCTTGGTTTAGGCGATCCTTCCACCTCAGTGTTCCAAGTAGCTGAAACTACAGGCACACGCTACTTATTTTTAGATTTTTTTGTTTGTCTGTTTGTTTTGAGTTGGAGTCTCATTCTGTCGCCCAGACTGGAGTGCAGTGGCCGCTCCCAACCACCGCAACCTCGACCTGCTGGCCTCCGGCGATCCTTCCGCCTCAGCCTTCCAAGAAGCTGGAACTACAGGCGCGTGCTACCACGCCCGGCTAATTTTTTTTTGATTTATTGTAGAGATGAGGTCTCGCCAGGTTGCCCAGGCGGGTCTCGAACCCGCGGGCTCAGGCAATTCACTCACCTCGGCCTCCCAAAGCATGGGATTACAGACTGAGCCACTGACCCCGGCCTATTTTTTGATTTATTGTAGAGATGAGGTCTCACCAAGTTGCCCAGGCTGGTCTCGAACCCCTGAACTCAGGCAATCCTCTCGCCTCAACCTCCCAAAATATTGGGATTACAGGTTTGAGCCACTGTGCCTGGCCTAGAAAGTCTGCTTCCAAGCAAGGGTACTCACAGGAGGGGTCTGAGACTGCCGTGTGAGATGATTTTCTTGAACTCCGAGAGGAAGCAGAAGGGGTTGGGCTGTGATCAAACCTTTCCAATGCTTCCTTGAGACTGACTGTGTTTATGCGATTATCAGACCCAGAATCTTGGCTCTAAGGAGATAGAGCAAAAAAAAAAAAAAAAAAAAAGTTCAGTTCAGAGATCTAAAATTAGCAGTACTGTTAAACTTCCACCAAATGTAATGGGGCACAACTCAGGGTTAGGTATACAAATGTTCATTATGCAGGTACCCTTGTTGATGAGGTGTGCTCCCCTCCCCTGGCAGTTTCCCATTGTTGCCAGTCCCTGTTCATTATATAGGTACCCTTGTTGATGAGGTGTGCCCCCCTCCCCTGGCAGTTTTCCACTACTGCCAGTCCCGCTCCCGCCCTCCCATGGCAGTTTTCCACTACTGCCAATCCCTTTCTTATAAGTATTACGATAGTTGCTCAAGGTTCGCTTATGAGTGAGAACATATGATACTCGGTTCTTTGTTTCTGTGATAGATTACTCAGTATTAAAGACTCTAAGTCCATTCAAGTTGCTGTGAAGTTCATAATTTTGTCCTTCTTTATGGCTGTGTAATATTCCATCATGTATATGTACCACATTTTAAAAATTCAGTCCTCTTTTGTGGGCAGCACGGTTGGCTTCATGTTTTTGCTATTGTGAATAATGCTGCAATAAACATGCGTGTGTAGGTACCTTTATCATAGAGTGATTTGAGTTCCTCTGGGTATATTTCCAGTAGGGGGATTGCGGGGTCATATGGGAGGTCAGTTCTTAGATCAACCAATCAGTTTTTATCCATAATAAGGCAAAAGTTCCTGTGTATATATCAGGTAAATAAATGAAAATTTATTTATTTATTTATTTTTTTGAGTTGGAGTCTCACTCTGTTGCCCAGGCTGGAGTACAGTGGTACACTCACAGCCACCACAGCCATGATCTGCTGGGCTCAGGAGATCCTTCCACATCAGCCTTCCATGTAACTGGAACTACAGGTGCGCACTACCACGCCTGATAATTTTTCAAACCCTGGGATCAGGCAATCATAGCCTCCTAAAGTGCTAGGATTATAGGCTTGAACCACTGTGCCTGGTGAAAATTTATTTTTTATAGCCAGAAAGTTTTGGTTCGATTCTCTACTTAAAAAAATAGAAAAAGGATGAAGTTGAAATCTACCTTACACCATATATAAAAATTAACTCAAAATGAATCAAAGACCTAAAATGTTAAGAGCTATAATTATAAAACTCTTAGAAGAAGACATAGGGCAGAAAGTCAGGAATGTTGGTGAGAGTGCCAGCTACTCAGGCGGCTGAGGCAGGAGAACTACTTGAGCATAGGAGTTCACGTCTAGCCTGGACAACATAGTAAGAACTCACTTCTAAAATAAAAATTAAAAGAAAACAGGGGAAAAGTTTCATGACACTGGATTTGTCAATAAAGTAGACTTCATTAGAATTAAAATCTTCTGTACATCAAAGGACACTATCAAGAGAATGAAAAGGTAACTCACAGAATGGGAGGGAATATTTGCAAATCCTGTACTCTCTCTCCCTAAGGACTGCAGAGCCTCACTCTACATCAACTAAATGCAAATCAGTTACTTTTATTAAGCTAAGTCCTTCTCACTAGATTGGTAGGTTTCAACCCCACGAAAATTTAGTTAACTGCTAAACACCCTAATCAACTGGCTTCAATCTACTTCTCCCGCCACCAAGAAAAAAAAGGCAGGAGATGTCCCAGCAGAACTGAAGCTGCTCCTTTGAATTTGCAATTCAATGTGATATTCAACTCAGGACTTGGTAAAAAGAATAGGAAGAAGATAATATTCAGAATATACCAGGGGATGCCAAAAAATATATACATTTTTAGAGATGTTAAGAGATGTTCACCTTAATCAGAAGTGTTTAGATGGTGATGGTAATCACTTTGAGCACCTCTTATAATTGCAGAAGTCAAACATAACTTGTATTCATCTTATTGAGTATTATATTTTTATTTTTTTGAGTAGGGGTCTCACTCTGTCACCCATGCTACAGTCAGTGGCATGCTCATGGCCACCACAGTCTCAACTTGCTGGCCTCAGGTGATCCTTCCGTTTCAGTCTTCCAAATGGCTTGAACCACAGGCATGCACCACCATGCCGAGTCAATTTTTTGATTTATTGTAGAGACGAGGTCTCACCAAGTTGCCCAGGCTGGTCTCGAACCCCTGGATTCAGGCAATCGTCTCGCCTCGGCCTCCCAAAGTGCTAGGATTACAGCGTGAGCCACTGCGCCTGGCTTGAGTTTTACAATTTTAATACAGGTTTTTCCTTTCTTAAAATGTATATACATTCTTTTGGCACCCTCTGTATAAAGACCTCCTAAAACTCAACAATGAAAAATAAACAATTCAACTAAAAATGAGCAAAGGACAAAATAAATATTTTACCAAATAAAATATACAAATAGCCAACAGGCATATGAAAGGTGCTCAAAATCACTAATCATTAAGGAAATGCAAATCAAAACCGACAGTGAGATACCATCTCACATCTAAGATGGTAATTGCAAAAAACAAAACAAAATAAAACATACCACCCCCCAAAAAAAACAAAGAAAATAACCAGTGTTGGCAAAGATGTGGGGAATTGGATCTCTTGTGTAGTACCAGTAGGAATGTAAAAATGGTGCAACCACTAAGGAAGACAGTATGGCTGTGCCTCAAAAAATTAAACATAGGTTTATCATATGATCCAGCAATTCCACTTCTGGGTATATACTCAAAACAAGTGAAAGCAGGGACTCAAACAGATCTGTATACTCATGTTCATAAGCGGCATTATTCACAACAGCCAAAAGGTAGAAGTGACCCAAGTATCCACTGGACAGAAACAAAACATGGTCGAAGTACACAACAGAAAAAAGAAGAAAATTCTTACACATGTTATAATGTGTACAAACTCTGAGGATACTGTGCTAAGTGAAATAAGTCAGTCACAAAATGACAAATGCTGCATGATTCTATTTGTATAAGATACTGAGGGGAATGGGAGATGGGAAATTATTGCTCAATGGTGTGGAATTTCAATTTGGGAAGATGAAAAATTTCTGGACCGTGGGTGGTAGTGATAATTGTACAATAGTGTGAATGTGCTTAATGAGACTGAACTGTACCCTTAAAATCATTAAAATGGTAATTTTCTTTTTTTTTTTTTTTTTTTCTTTTTTGAGTCAGTCTTACTCTGTCACCCAGCCTGGAGTGCAGTGACACATTCACGGCCACTGCAGCTACAATCTCCTGGGCTCAGGTAATTCTTCCATCTCAGCCTTCCAAGTAGCTAGAATCACAGGTGTGCACCACTATGCATAGCTAATTTTTTGATCTATTGTAGAAATAAGGTCTTGCCAAGTTGCCGAGGCTGGTCTTGAGCCCCTGGGCTCAGGCAATTCTCTTGTCCCCACCTCCCAAAGTGTTGGGATTATAGTCACCGTGTCTAGCTAAAATGGTAAATTTTATGTTATGTGTATTTAAACATATTTTTAAAAAAGGGTGAAAAAAATAAACAGCAGACTAAAGATGGCACTTTAGTTTACATACAAGTGACCATAAGCACCTCTGGACTCAAAACTTGAATGTTCAAAATCTTTACTCCAATTCTGACCTTACTCCTGGATTTCAATATCCATATGGATGAATCATCCAATATCCTATTTTGGCTTCTGAACTTTCTATTAACTCATCTCCAATAACTTTTTTCCTAACCCTACCTCAGTCAAATTTAATCTCTGTACCTTGTCATCATTGGACACTGTAAGCACAACTACTAGTATAAATTAAAAGCCACTTTAAACCATGTTTTTCTATTCTTCTAGCTTACTTGCTCAAGGATCTCATATAACCAATCTATAATGATCACCAAGCTCAAATGGACACTTAAAACCAGGCAGTAACAAGTTTTCTCTCTCACAACCCTCAGACCATATCTCTAGAAGTCGAATAAGTCCTCCCTACTGGTGTTTTCAGATCATTTTCTCCTTTCTCTGTCCCCCAAACACACAGCTTTGAAGCTTACATTATCTCAACATATAACTCACTCTCTTGTTGCAGTCATGCTCTAATCCTGTGGTTAATCTACCCTAGGTACCCGAATTAACATTTTAATTCTCTTGGCTCAGGATTTCACCCATTAATTCTTAATCCCAAGGTAATCTGTAGTCGCACATTCAGCACCGTGATCTTCCCTCCCTTGATGTCTTCTCCTCAAAGATCTTGACTTCTGCCCATCCTCAGCCACTCATTCTTCATCATACCCTAGACTCTGTCATTACCGATAAGAACAAATCTGCTATCTCAATGTCAAGCATCTTACCTACCCTTTAGCCACCGTTTTCCATATTTCCTACCCATTCCTTTTAGTATCCCAATTTCAGTAATCCTTTAGCTTTTGTGGAACCCATAATACACTGATTCTTCCACATTTTTACAATCACCTTCGGACTTTATAGCTTTTTGCCCCTTGTTATCCAGCTTAAATTTATGATCAATTATTATAATCATTATTTTACATATATCTTCAACTTCTTCAACTCCCTGCCTCCAATCTCCCTTCAACACATTCCCTTAGCAGAACTCCAATACTGGTTAAACTCAATTTTTTAATCTATCCTATGTCTGCTCCTGCACAGATGAACATAGCTGAAGAAACACAACATGGTGACTGTTCTCACTTTAAATTAATGACCAAGAACCTCAAACGGGCTCCTACTCGGCCTGCCAGACTATACTTCTCTAGAACATTCACTTTACTACTCTCCTATGCAACCATTTAACAGTTCCTCTCTTTTCAAATCTCTAACAACTCTTCATCTAACCTGACTCTTAGCTGGTAACTTTGGTTCCTATTTCACTGAGAGTATTGCTCTCATTGGTATATAGGAATGCTCTTATTTCTCTTACCTTTAAAAGCAAAAACTCCCTTGAAGCCCACTTTCTCTTCCTACTACTGTCCCATTTCACTTCTCTTTGTAGCAAAACCCCTCTCTACTGTCTGTAATATCCTCCTCCCTAGAAAATTCTTTTAGACCCACTCTAATTGTGCTTTCACCCATACTACGCCACCAAATCTGTTATTACTGATCACAAATGAAATAAATGTTAAACCCTACGCACAGTTTTCAGCACTCATAATGTAACCTATTTCAGCTGAACCTGACAAAGCTGACCATTCACTCCTTACTTTCTTTTCTTGTCTCCTAGAATGTCTTATTTTCCTGGTTTTATTTCGAACTCACCAGCCATTTTTCCTTTGTGGTTGATTCTTGTCTTCCTCCCCTCTTATGTTGAAGTGCTCAAGGCACACTCATTCCCTTGGTGATCCATGACTAAGATTCATGACTTTAAAACCACCCACACAGTGACGTTTTGAAAAAATATCTCAGATGGATCTCTTCCCTAGACCCCAGGTGGGTCGTGGTGCTAATAATGAGAAAGTAGATATGGCTGGAGTATATTTCTGGAAGCAAGGCTGACTGGATTGACAAGGATTGGATACTGGCATGAAGGAAAAAGAGGAAACAAGAATGAACAATCTCTCTATTACTTCAAGTTTTTTGGGTGGGGGGCAGGGACAGGGTTTCACTCTGATGCCCAGCTGGAACGTAGAGACATCATCACAGCTCACCACAGCCTTGACCTCTTGGGCTCAGATGATCCTACTACCTCAGCCATCCAAGTGGTTGGGACACAGGAGAGCACCACCATACACAGTTGACAATTAAAAAAATTTTTTTGTAGAGTCAAGGTCTCAGTAGGTTGCCTAGGATGGTCTCACATTCCTGGGCTCAAACGATCCTCTTGCCTGGCCTCCCAAATTGCTGAGATTACAAGTGTGGGCACCACGCTCAGCCTACGTCAGTTTTTTATAACAGCTGCCCTAAAAAGGAAACCTAGACTTCAAGCATTTTACTCAGAAAAAAAATTTTTAAACTAAAACCTACTGGGTCCTTCTCCTCTCAACATGCAAAGCCTCTTTGGGAAAGTTCTTTCATGTGGAATTCATGAAAGCAGGTATCTCATTTGTTAGTCACTAAAGCATTCTCAGCATCTGGAGTTATGCCTGGCACACAGAAGGTACTCTATAACGTTTGCTAACTGACTGAATGACATCTGCCATATTGTCCCCTGGCATGCTGCCTATTTAACTCACTTTTTATATAGATTCTTGACTTTTCATTCCACTTATTTTCTATTTTTAAAAATACTTGGGGTAGGCACTTCTGACATGACTCATAATGGTTCCTATCTCCTGGTATTCATGCCTTTGTATAATCCTTCCCCCTCAAGTATAGGCTGGATCTAGTGATTTGCTTTTGTGATGCACAGAATAGATCAAAATGATGAGGTATCACTTCCATGATTAGGTTACAAAAGATGCAACTTCCATCTTGCTGTTATTTTCTCTCCCTGGATCTTCTTGCATGTTTGCTCTAGTGGAAGGTTTACCTGTAGAGCAACTGAGGCTGACCTCTGACCACCAGCCAGCAAGAAACCAAGGCCCTTAGTCCAGCTTCCCATGAGGAACTGAACTGTGCCAACAACCACTGAGTGAGGTAGAAACAGATTCTGTTTCAGATTAACTTGGAGTTGATTCCCAATACTTTGATTGCAGCCTCATGATGAAAACTGAAGTAGAGGGCCCAGCAAACTGTGCCTGGATTCCTGACTCATAATAAATGTGTGTTGTTTTACATCACTAAGTTTTGGAGTAAAGTGTTACTACACTTCTACCTGATATAACAACAACAAAAAGGAGTAGAGTTCAAATTCTAACTATAATTTTCTAGCCATTGTCTCTAGAGGAGGTTTCCCCTGTCCCTTTAAACCTCAGTTTCAGTATTTTCGAAGTGGAGCTATTACCTACTACATAAAAATATCTAGCAAATAAATCACATTTCATAATTCAGTTAAAGAACCTAGCCAGTACATCATCGGCAATTAACACATGACAGCTCTAATCTGAGATCAGATAATGCCTCTCAAGCAATTATTGCTAAGTGGCAGGAAGTTCAATTTTTTTAGAAGATGAGATTTTCAAATATTAAGTTAAAATAAAAAATTGTAACGTATAATCACATCCTTGTCACAGTGAGGAAATAAAATATTTGATAAATTATTTTTCTATTAATTATTGAGTCTTGGCTTTAGTTGGAAAGAAATTTTAGATAATTTTTAAAAGTGACAAGAAACATACTTTGTCAGCAGCTGTCTCAGGAAGAGACTCTTCAATGCCAAGTTCTCGTCGTCTTTCAGCCCTAACTTCTGCATAACTATAAATGGAAAAAAAATCAAATTTTAGTGTTTGGTTATTCATTTAAAATACTGCAAAACTGCAATCATTTTTAGTTATGTTTTATATGTATATGAAATATTTTGTTATGTGCCTCACTTGTTCACCACCAATTCTAGACTATTTTCTATGTGCTACACAAACCTAAACTATATCTACAGTGTATTGTCTTAATTCAAATTGCATTTTTTTTAGGTACCTTCAAGTTTTATATGCTATTATAAATGATCCATAGCCACACAGTATTTAAACTAAGAGGAGCTAAGTAAGAGTATGCTTATCTACCTACAGTTTTCTTCTTACATGATTGCTTTGGTGCATAAATGATAGTTATAACTTCTGCTGTAAAGCACCAAATTTATGTTAAGCATTATATATCTACATCATGCCTATATTTATGTATTGTGCTTATATATGCCTATATTTATATATAATGTCTGTAAGTAAATTTAATAACATATTGAAAGGATGTATCAAAAATTGAAAAAGATCATTTTGTAGTTCATTAACAAATCATATAAAAATTACATTACCAAAAATCACCATAGGATGTTATTATAACTCAGAATTAGTCTCTAAAATAATTATTACCTTACTACAGTGTGAGTACAAACAATAAACTCTGGTCTTGAATTCCACTGATGGTAAGTAATATAATAATGAGTTTGAAGCCAAATCCACTGTTGCCCTTTGGTCAGGAACCTATAGTAACATGATTTGCCTTTCCCGTATTGCATTACTAAAGAGAAAAGAGAAAAATATTTTTTCTTTAATCCATATTATTAGTTATGAAGAATCTGGTTTTTCTTTTAACCAAAAGCTATCACTTACATTAAAATCTACATATATAACTCTTTTTCTGGTTTTAAAAACACCTATCAGTAAGAAAATGGTAGTCTTTAGAGCTCACTTATGGTCCCAAGCAATTATCAGATCTTCTACAGTACCCAGCTTACAGCCAGTCATTGCTGATCTTCTACTCCTTTCATACACAATAAACTTCCAAATACTCAAAAATTCACATTGTTGACTTCCTCCTACCTAGATATACTGAGGGTCACAACAATAAGTAATCACACCTGAACTTTTTTCCCCAGATACTCTGGCAGGTACAGCATCTTTGAGGCATTTAATTTCAAATCTTAACTAACTAAAATAAGAATAACTTCACTGTTTGAAATAACTGTTAAATGTAGTAGTTCCCAAACCATGTGCTGATGATTTTAAGTTCTGAAGCCTTTTAACAGATATTAAGCAAAAAAATGGGCTTGTGGTTAAATTAATTTGGAAAACTTTTTGTTAAATAGGTGTTTTTAGTCTTCTCAAAACCTTGGGTATGCGAATGTATGTGAAAATCCTCTGAGAGATTATCAAGTGTTTCCCAGTCTTCCTTGACTACACAGTCCTCTCTCTCTCTCTCTCTCTCTCACTGCCTCTCTGTCTCTGTGTCTCTCTCTGACTAGTCTGTCTCTGAGGAAATTGAGTCTACAAACATTAACTCACTGTCCAAAATCATCCAGTTAGTGAACGGATATGTCAGGTCTTTTCACAACATGGTGCTTCGTGCCCACGTCATATAGAGTGAATGTTTTCTTTTGTGCTGAAATGACTTTACTCTGAAAATTTTCCATATCTAATGCTTCACTTTCATATAAAGAGGTGTACCAGAGCAGCATAGAGCATCATGAAAGTATCCTAAATATCTAGCTAGGCTTTAGAGAATACTCAGCAGTGAAGGAGTGAAGGAAGATCAGAGACGCCAATAAAACCTATCCTTAAAACAAACCTCGAAAACAAATAAAAGAGCAGGCCTAGATGCCAATCCTCTCTCTGCCACCAACAAGCTATAGGGCTGTGGGTGGAGTATTTAGCTTTGCCATGTCTCAGTTTACTCATGACAATAATAGTATCTACCTTCTGAAAGAGTGACGCAGAGTAACTCAGACAATATACGTAAAGTGCTTAGAATAGTCCCCAGCATAGTAAGATGGTAGTATCCTTGGAGTAGGTAACAATCACAAGCAGGTAACAATACCAAGCATTTACTACAAGCTTTCCAAATGTTCTCCTAGTTCCGGGAAAGACTTACATGCCTGAAAATAAAAATTTATGAAACAGTATTCCAAAAGTTTCGCCTATACTATTATAGTTTCCAAAGGACTCTACTTCTCTTGTTCCAGCTATAAAGCTTACACACTTCAGAACACGATGTATTCGATGCCTTGTTGTAAAACTGTACTTACTATTATAAACTGCAATATATAAAATAGGAACAAGTTTAACTTAAATTTGATCTACTATTTCTATTAGATTGGCTATACACATAAAGCAAAATCTTATGGTACATTTCAAAAATATAAAAATTACTGTAAATCAGTATTTTACCACCTTCCGTTGTAGGACAAGACTTTTGTTTCTATGATTTTAAAAACATTATTATCATCAGAAATATCAAAATCTACTTACAGTGCTCATGACATTTTGCCAGATTTTCTAGGTCATCCACATGATAGTAATCATAGCCTGATGTTCCCAAAACTTCAAATGGCAAATATCCTATTATGGGTGGTGCCCTAATTACATATAAAATAATCAGTATTATAAGTTTTTCCATACTAAGAAATATTCCAACTAGAAATCAAATTTGGGGGGCTTTACTTTTTCAAAATGGGTGATGTTTCTTTTTTTTCTTTCCTTTTTTTGAGTTGGAGTCTCACTCTGTCGCCCAGGCTGGAGGGCAGTGGCAGGCTCACGGCCACCACAGCCTCTACCTCCTGGGCTCAGGTAATCCTTCTGTCTTAGCCTTCCAAGTAGCTGGAACTAAAGGCACGTGCTACCACGCCTGGCTAATTTTTTGATTGACTGTAGAGATGAGGTCTCGCCCAGTTGCCTAGGCTGGTCTTGAACCCATGGGTTCAGGCAATCCTCTCACGTCAGCCTCCCAAAGTGCTAGGATTATAGGTGTGAGTCACTGTGCCTGGCTAATATGGGTAACATTTCAAAGCCCTGATTAGAAAAAAAGTTTGTCCTTAAAATCCATTAATGTAAAAAATTATATACACGACTATTACCTTTCCATGGAATTTAAAAGTAGTGTTACCTGTGATCTAGAAATAGAAATTTCCATTCTAAACTATGTCTAGATGTAAACTCTTCATTGGGTTCTTCAACAGTGCACATTTCCTACAAATAAATGAAAAATTAAAATTTAGAAATACTTTCCTGTGTCCTTAGAAGAATACTAAATACTGCTAAACATAAAAGTCACTTTTAGATAACTTTCCCCTAAACAAACTTTTAACACATTTTCATTTGCTAGTACTAAAGAATGTGGTAATAGATGACCCTTAGATGCAGGCTTCTGGGTGAGTACTTCCCACTCTACACATTTTCCATTCACTTATAGGCCTATAAGCCCAAATTATGGATTCATATCTTTCCTGAATTACAGTTCATATTTCCAGCTGAACGTTCCCACACACCTCAAACTCAATATGTCCTAAAATGAACTAATTGCCTTCCTCCTCATACCCAGTTATACAAGTTTCCATCTCATTAATGGACACATACAAAGAGGCCAGAGTCTAGAAATCTAACAGTCAAAATGTATTCTTTCATTTTACCTCTCACCACCTAAGTGACCATATTAAAGTCCTAAGTATTTAAAAAACTTCTACAATGTTGGTGGGAGTGTAAACTAGTGCAACCTCTGTGGAAAGCAGTGTGGCG
>NW_007062047.1:1134733-1187388 GCF_000164805.1 Carlito syrichta
TCCCCCTACTGGGAATATACCCTGAAGAACTCAAATCACTCTATAAAAAAGATACCTGCACACGTATGTTTATCGCAGCGTTGTTCACAATAGCAAGAACCTGGAAACAACCATGCTGCCCATCAAAAGAGGACTGGATTAAAAAAATGTGGTATATACACGATGGAATACTACGCAGCCATAAAAAAGAACAAAATCATGAATTTCGCAGCAACCTGGATGGAACTAGAGTCTATAGTACTGAGTGACCTCTCACAGAAACAAAGATCAGAATATCACAGGTTCTCACTCATATAATGGACCTTGAACATCCAATGTAATACTATAAGAAAATGACTGATGGTACTGGGAAACTATGGGGGGAGGGGGATGGGATTACAGTAGCAAATATCTGTCTGGGGCTGGGAAAACACCTCTTATCAACAGGGTGCCTGAATGAAACGTAATTGTACACCTAACCCTTAACTGTACCTCACAAAACCATAATAAAAAATACTGATTAATTATTAAAAAAAAATAAAAATAAAAAAATAAAAAACTGACACCATCTCACCTATCTTAACTTTTAAATCTTAGCCTAGCTGCTTCTTTCCAGCTACTTTCTAATGGCTGAACTACTTCACTTTCCCACCTGACTAATCAGCTGATAGTCAGGCACAGGAAATAAAAATAAATTATTTAATTTAAAAATTGAAAAGGTAAATTATAATTAGTAAAAAGCTACTTGTATATTTAAAAGATTTCAAAAACAATCTTTTAAAAATTACCTATACCTCTGGACTTTCCCCTTTCATGATGACAGTGAACAATACACAAAAGCATCTTAGAGTTTTGCACAAAAGTGAGGCAATACTGATATATAACCACTGGTTAATTGCAAAGGATATATACTAACAAAATAGTTACAAAATTTCATGGGTGTCTAGGTAACTCACTGTTTCAAAAATATTATAATCATGCATATTTAATGACTCATAGCCATTACTACTTCAATGTTTGCAAAAAGTTGCAGTCATTCTGGAAACAAGCACAAAAAAAAAAATTGCATAAAGACAGTTCTTAAAGAACTGAAATCCCCTTTAAGAAATAAAATTAGAAACATACCTTGATGAACTGAGGTGTAGCTAACCTGACAGTAGCTACAAAACAAACTCTGTCTTCATAAGAAGGCCTAGGTGTGCGTTGTATAGTTCCTTCAAAACCATTGTGTGCTGAAGTGGATACTGCAACAGTAGGAAATATGTGTCACCAGTTACTCCAGCAAAACCTAGTCATTGCTAATATTCAAACATCTATGTCTTCAAGAGCTTAAAAAGACAACTAGTTAAATGCAGCATTTCAACTCACCACTGTTTAAAGACTTGAAGTTTCCTATAAATTTTACATATTCATAGATAGATGGCTCCTTTGGGTCTATTGTTCCTCGAAGCATGTGACAACAGAATTCTAACTGATTTTTTGCTGAAATAAGAAAAAAATCATACATTTGTGATATGTCACAATGAATGATGACATAAAATATGATTATATAAGTTTATAACCAAAACAATCTTCTGGTACAAGCAACTTAATGGCTCCCCAGTTTTTTTTGTTTTTTGTTTGTTTTTGAGTTGGAGTCTCACTCTGTTGCCCAGACTGGAGTGCAGTGGCCGCTCCCGGCCACCTCAGCCTCGATCTCCTGGGCTCTGGCGATCCTTCCGCCTCAGCCTTCCAAGTAGCTGGAACTACAGGTGTGCACTACCATGCCTGGCTAATTTTTTTATTTATTGCAGAGATGAGGTCTCGCCTGCCCAGGCAGGTCTCGAACCCGCAGGCTCAGGCAATCCACTCACCTCAGTCTCACAAAGGCGCGGGATTACAGGCTGAGCCACCGAGCCCAGCTGGCTCCCCATTTTTATCTGTCCTTCCTTCTCATTCTTTACTCCAATTTCAAAGAAAAGTTTTGCTTCCCATTCTAAAGTTAATGCTTCTATCTCTACCTTGACAGTCTTTTCTATCTTTTCTAGAACCAGGGCCACATCATTCTTAATCATTCTTTTAGCATTTATGCATTCTCTTTGGTTCTTACTTTCTCTTTTTAAATTTGCTCAGGTCTTCCCATCTCAAACAAAAGGCTTTTCATGCTAATTATTTTAGTATCCCAGATTGCCTTCCTTTTCATTATGGGCTCCATTTTCCATATATTCATTTCCTTTAACTTCATGTACCGCAGCTTTCACCCTCACAACTCCACAGCAATTACTCTTCTAAAGATTACTAACAATTGTATCATTAACCTCAGTGTTCTTTCTACCTTGTCTTAAAATTCACACTTGGTCATTTCCACAGCATGAATTTACCTTCCTCCCTTGATGACTACTCCTCCCATCTCTTCTCCTAATCCATCTTCACACTAAGGGTTTTCAAAAGGTTCTTTTGATCTCTTTTATAAATTGAATGGCCTTGGTAAGCTCATTCACTGCTAAATCTCTCTCTCCAATATTTTATGTAAGATAACATCTCATATCATTATTTGCTTTCAGGACATTGCACTTTATTGCCCCATTAGCAACTTGAAATATTTGAAAATGAATTTCTCTTCCTAAATCAGCTGTCCCCCTTTGTCCTATATATGCTTCTTTCCCAAGCTGGATACCATATCAGTCTTCTCTTTACAAGTCCCAAATCTATTCGGTCACCAGGACCTGCTATTTATTTCACCACAGAAGCTCTCATAAGTCATTTTTCCAACTGAGCACCCATTATCACCAAATTTTAGTGCTGAGAAATGTGTTCATTATGCCTTCACATCTTGTCATTTGGATTCATTTTTGCCTGTTTCTCTTAGACTAATACCACTTTCATCATATTACTTCAGTACTCAAGGACTACTAACACCCTTCTTCACTGACTACATCAAGCTTGTACTCTTCAGTCATTATCAAGATATAAGACTTTATCATCTAACTCCAGATTGCAAAATTTAACTATCTTCTTCCCCAAACCTTCCCCACTGATGCTCCTTGGTCACCAGAGCCTAACAACAAGTCCTATTGAGTTTATCTACTTAACACTTACATACTTTCCTCTTCATCCTTACTTCTACTGCTAAGATTATACAGTTTTCCTTTTTGCCCCAGTCTAGTCCTTTCCAAGATTTTCTGCCTGAGTGATTTCCCACCACCTCCTAGACTATATCTCCCAAACAAGATGATGAAAGTCACAGCAACTTTTATGAGCAATGTACTGTTAAAATCTCTAGGACAGAGATGCTGGTGAGAAATGCTTCGGTTGCAACGAAGATTTGGACCTCCACATAGGTAGAACATCTGCTACAGGAAAAGTAGGCATAATTACTGTGCCAGGAACCAGACCCAGCTTGACATCAGATTGGTCTGATTCATGAGCTCTCTAGTTGTGCTTAGCTGACTTCCTAGGACTATATCACTTGATTGTGTAGTAGGAAATCTCCAGGTCTGGTGAGCAGAGCTTGACTTGAGTCACCATGACAGAGAAATCAAGGGTCCTAACTTAACACCAAGACTCAGGGGCTCTTTTAGAAGCTAGATAACCTCGAGGTAAGTATCTTACTACTGTAACTCTTCCTAGCCTTCTCCAAAAGAATCTCCCACCATTTTTTTCAGTTTTTTTTTTTCAAACCATAAAACCACCCAAATCTCATTATCTTTTCCTCTATTGTGTAAAAAAGAAAAAACAAACACCTTAGGATAAAGTATTAGGCCCTTTACAATTCTTCCTTTATTTCCTTATCTAGATATAAATCATACAACTGGAACTATCTCATCTTCATATGGTCAAAATGACATATTGAATTTTCTAAGCAATTTACTGTGTTATAACTCATGTTCATTCCTTTGGCATGAAACACATTTTTTCTAGGGCAAGAATTTGTTTTATGTATCACTTACTTAACTAGGGGATCAGCAAGTCATTAATTAAGACTTTTCAAAAAAAAAAAAAGAACAGCCTGTATCAAAAAGAATGGCTCCAATCCTCACCTCTATTCTTGGAAGCAGGAGCCTATGGTTCTTCTTTCTGTCAAAGGCTTTATTCAGTTCTCTAACCAGTTTGGCCCTCATGTAGAAGTGGACTCCTTCTCCTCTCCCTTCCTATTGCTACCTCCTCTCTAATTCTTCTCTCCTTGTTCTATCTATACATTTACCTCAGGAAATTTCAATCCATTTATGACTTCACATTTATGGGCACCTATTATATCCAGCCCAATTTTTTCTCCTAAATACCAGACTAGGGTAGCCTGATGGTCAATGCCATGCAAACTTGATTTTATTTTATTTTTTATTTTATTTTTATTTTTTGAGTTGGAGTCTCACTCTGTCACCCAGACTGGAGTGCAGTGGCTGCTCCCGGCCACCGCAGCCTCGACCTGCTGGGCTCCGGTGATCCTTCCGCCTCAGCCTTCCAATAGCTGGAACTACAGGCGTGCACTACCACGTCCGGCTAATTTTTGATTTATTATAGAGATGAGGTCTCGCCAAGTTGCCCAGGCGGGTCTCGAACCCGCGGGGCTCTGGCAATCCACTCACCTCAGCCTCCCAAAGGCACGGGATTACAGGCTGAGCCACCGAGCCCGGCTGCAAACTTGATTTTAAAACAATTATATAAACAGACTTAAAATGAATTTTCCTGGTCTCTGGCTTTTCTCAATTACTTCTGAAAGGCTACCCATTCTTATAAAATATATACGTACATACAAATTTACATATATATATGAGTGTGTATGTGTGCATATATGTGTATCTCAGTTCTTAGACAATTAGTGTGCTATGTATAGGATTTAAGAGTTCAAATACAAAGAACCTTTAAGATGATTCGTATAAGCATTACCATATGAGACAATGTAAAAATAATGAAAAAAGTGATTAAAGAAGATATCTAATAGCTAATAAAAAAATACAGTGCTGTAACAATTCCAGATTTTACATACGGTAATATCGTGAAGAAAATGAGTACTCTGGTCAAATTAATTTGTCCAATGGACATAGTAGAAATTGATTATATCATAGTATTTTGTGTTTCTTGATGGCAGGGACTATTTTTGACTATTTTTGGAACTTTTACGATATAGTACGAGTGCCTGGCAAATTAGATACATGTGATAAATAATTGTTTAATTCTGTTTAGTCAATAAAGTAAACAATTTATCTTTATATTTAATACTTTTTAAAGAAATATAGAAATTTTTTCCCACAGTTTGAGTGTCCAGTTGGTTAATGATGGTGAAAATCAGAATGTTTCATTTTCTGTCATTAAATACAGTCAGATTTTATTTAAAAATCAGAATATACTGCCTGGCTCCACTTTTGCATAAAATATAGTTTTATGGCATAACTTTGGTCTAAGTTTATTTTAACAAACAAGATGGGATTTCAATATACTCTGAACTGGATTACAGACTTTTGCCATGGTCAAGGTTTCATTTTACGTATTTTTTAATGTTTAAAAAGAACCTATTAGGGTATATGGAACATGCTATATGTTAATTTAGTTAAAAGTGTTTGTGTTTTTCACAAACTTGCAAAGGAAAAGGCTAATGCTACCAAATATAACATTTAATTTTATTTTATTTTTTGCTTAACAGCTATTACTTACATTTTAAATATTCAGGGGTTAATGAATCACTTTCCAGCAGATGAGTAGAGAGTATTTTATAAATCTCTGAATGCTCCCCTTCTGGGATAAAATTAAATATACTTTGATCCACAAGATCAGACTGAAAAAGAAAAAATTTTAAAGTAAAATAATTTTAATGATTCAAGAGGCAATTATTTTAAAAGTACAAAATAATTTTTAAATAAGAAAGGATCATATATGTGTATCTATCAATTGTCTGTAAAAACTAACAAGTGCCAAGTTACAGACGACATCTCAAAAAACAAGATTGGGAAGTTGGAAGGTGGTTAACATTACCTTCATTCCTCTGATACTAGTGTCACCAGGATCCAGGGTTAAAATGATCTTGAAAGCTTAATAAATTATTTGAAAAGCTGTTTCACTCAATTTGAACATTTTACAACAAAATGGGACTAAAGAGAGTAAATTATAAAAATCTCTAGCTACAAGACACAGCCTTACCCTATATTCAAACCTACGGTAAACAATGGGGGTATATACCACTACAAAGAATTAGTCACATGCTAAGTGAAGATGAGATTTGATTTTCCTGTCATTTCAATTGTCCAATGTGTCCTTTCTTTTTAATTTCATCTTCTCCAGGCATATACTCACTGTCAAAAAGCCTTGCTTTTGGCTGGGCTCAGTGGCTCAAACAACCTGGGCAACTTGGTGAGACCTTGTCTCTACAGGCACGGGCAGGGTAGTGTGCGCCTGTAGTTCCAGCTACTTGGAAGGCTGAGGTGGAAGGATCGCCAGAGCCCAGCAGGTCAACGCTGGGGTGGCTGTGAGCATGCCACTGCACTCCAGCCTGTGCGATAGAGTGAGACTCCCGTCTCAAAAAAAAAAAAAAAAAAAGCCTTACTTTGACAGAGCTACACCGCTTAAAGCCAAGCCAAAATAAAAACAAAACAACAAAGAAAGTCCCTGGGGATGGTATGAGGTGATAAAGGAGTGTTTTACTATTCTTCACACAAGCTAAGCTGCATATCCTCACTCTTTCTTCTGTCTTTTCTCTAGCTCTCTAAGCCCACTCCATGAAGTGAAATAGTCTTCCCCTCTCCACACATCTGTATACTCCATCTTTCAAAGACCAATCAAATTACTTCCTTCACAAAAGCATCCCCTTAACACCATGATCCACATAAAAAATAGTAAAGTTCCTTTAGTATTACTTATATCATTCATTTCCCATTTACCATAAAATGTATCTGTTATACAGTCAGCCTTCTGTATCCTTGGGTTCTGCATCCACGAATTCGACCAACCGTGAATCAAAAATATTTGGGGGAAAAATGGATGGTTATATCTGAACTGAACACGTACAAACTTTTTTGGGGGTAATTATTCCCTGTATAACTACTATTTACATAGCATTCATGTTGTATTGGTGTTGTAAAGAATCTAGACATGATCTGAGGTATATGGGAGGACGTGCATAGGTTATACGTAAATATATCATCATTTTATGTAAGGGAGCAATCATGGATTTTGGTATCCACGGGGGTCCTGGAATCAATACCCACGTATACTAAGGATTGACTATATATATATGTTCCCCCCAAAGCATTACTATCTTTATTATGGTATAAGGCAGTGTATTATATAAAGCAATATATTATATATTAACTCAGTTCATAGTTAAAAAAAAAACTGTAGAGAAACCACTGAACAGATAGTTCCAACGTAAAAATGGGTTGTAATTTTAAAAGTTCAGAGTTGTTTTGATACATATTGGAAAATATTTTCTCTGTAGAAAACAGTAAAAATGATAACATTTCCTAAGTTAATCCAACAAGAGTCGACTATATTTTAGTATTCATGTCCTGTTGCCCCACAAGTCAATAAAAGAGCTGCATTTCTTTTCTTTTTCTGTCGCCCAGGCTGGAGTGCAATGGCACACTAATGGTCACTGCAGCCTCAACCTGCTGGGCTCAGGCGATTCTTCCACCTCAGCTTTCCAAGTAGCTAGGACTACAGACACACGCCACCACGCATGGCTAATTCTTTGATTTATTGTAGAGATGAGGTCTTGCCAAGTTGCCCAGGCTGGTCTCGAGCCCATGGGCTCAGCAGGCAGTCCTCTCATCTCAGCCTCCCAAAGTGCTGGCATTATAGGTGTGAGTCACCATGCCCAGACAAGAGCTGCATTTCTTACAGCCTTATTTTCTTCCCTTCAGATCAAAGCACATTAATACTGTGTTTTGCATAACAGTTATTAGTATAATATATGATTTTGGACTAAGGAGTTACTTAATAATGGCTTAAGGGATAAGCACACCAATAATTATCTGTCTTTTAATAGTGGATTTTCCTAGAAGTCTGAAAAAAGCTTCTAGAACTGAAGGAATAAACTGAAAAGTCAGGCATAAATAACAAATGTTAGAAAATTGCCTTTTATTGACAAAATAAAGTATTGAAATATAGGTGTTATTAACACAAAAAAGTCTTCACAGAAAAACATCAATTTGAAACGAAAACTTTCATTTTGAGAATGATTATAGTTTTCTACTAACATTTCTCACAATTTCTTCTACTACTATTCCAGTAAATTAAGATTTAACCTGTTTTACCCTTGCTTTTCCACCTATAAATTCATATCCACTGGGAAAAGCATATGAATGACTGTATCAAGAGGAATATGACCACAGCACCGCTTCCCTACCACTCTGCTTCTCCTGACACTTTGTAACAGGTGTGAGACTTTCCACTAATCGCTACAGTTAAAATCTCTAAATGAGGCTAATCATACTTGATGTTGCCATACATGCACTCAGTTCCCAAACACAATTAAAAGGGAAAAAAAGAAAATGAGAGCTAACTGAATCCTTTTATCTCTTTCACTCACTTTTATGAAGAGGACATGCAAGTCCTGCAGATTTATTTACATGACATAAATCAACAGTCATTCTGCTTTTTCTGTATTAAGTAAACGTTACCATTTAGTGGAAATTATCTTCCGTTCAGTAGATAGCTGACAGTTAACAAATGATTCCTGTAGACATAGTTGCTTAAAAGGGACTGAACCTTGGAAAATGTGTCAGACATGTTTTTAAACAACTATGTTCCTTACTTACAGGCATATGGGGACAAAAATTCCAGTTCTATCAAATAAGACTTCACTATTATCATGTAACTATTCAAAACAGTCTAAATCATATTTCTGCATATTGTATTTTAAACCAAAGACTGTACTAACTTTCTCAAAATACATGTTTATGTTTCCAAACTACCAAGTTAAGGAAAACAGAAAAGGACTGGCACATTCACTATTGTGATACTAACACTTTTAGTCCTGGACTCTTTTAGTATGGTTCATCATCTTCCCTATATTGTATGGTTCCAAATTTAACATATTCTGTCTCTCAGGAACACATTTGAGCAAGTATGAAGAAACCAATGTTAAGTAATAAAATTTTACAAATTTTAAGTTTGCTACCTAGATCCTTGTACCTTTTCCCTCACTCATTTTCACGAAGAAGAAATGTAAGTTGGAGTAAGACACACGACTTTGGGTTTTGGCACTTCTGTTCAATTGTTTGTTGTACACATAAGTACAATTTCTCTGTGTTTTGTGTTCCTTGCTGATAAAGGACTGGGCTAATGAGCTCTGAAAATCCTTTCTGTCACTCAAGGGCATGACCCTATGACTTTGTCATGGAAAACCAGAGCAGGAAATTTTGTCTTCTGCCTCAAAATGAATAAAGCATTTATTTGTGATTATTTGTGACAAACAGATTAAAATGTATACAAATTAATTTCATTATAAAATTCCATAATTTGTAAGTATGAGGTGACAAAGTTAAAAAATGGGGTTTCTAGCCGGGCTCAGTGGCTCAGCCTGTAATCCCGCGCCTTTGGGAGGCTGAGGTGAGTGGATTGCCTGAGCCCGCGGGTTTCAGACCCGCCTGGACAGCGAGACCTCATCTCTACAATAAATCAAAAAATCAGCCGGGCGTGGTAGCGCATGCCTGTAATTCCGGCTACTTGGAAAGCTGAGGTGGAACGATCGCCGGAGCCCAGCAGGTCGAGGCTGCGGTGGCCGGAAGCGGCCACTGCACTCCAGTCTGGGTAACAGAGTGAGACTCCAACTCCAAAAAAAAAAAAAATGGGGTTTCTTTTTTGGCAGAACTTGTATAATCAGTCTTGTAATTTTAAAGATTTAAAATTTAAATTTAAAAAATGTAAGTCATATTGACCACTGATTAGAATAGCACATTTTAGTTTTTCAACAGAACTTAATTATAAACACTAATTCCTAATTTAGGGATTTGCTAACGTTTCTTCC
The DNA here is from genome assembly GCF_000164805.1 of Carlito syrichta. Lineage (NCBI taxonomy): Eukaryota > Metazoa > Chordata > Mammalia > Primates > Tarsiidae > Carlito > Carlito syrichta. The sequence continues at coordinate 1,144,653 of NW_007062047.1, forward strand.
CTTCTGGGCAACAGTCAAAATTCTGTTTTCGACAAAACAGGTATGCATATTAAAAAACAAAGATGACCAAGGCAAAAGGACTGCTTGAATCTAGGAGTTCAAGATCAGCCTGGGCAACATAGCGAGACCTTGTCTCTACAAAATATCAAAAAATTTTCCAGGTATGGTAGCATATGCCTGTAGTCCCAGCTACTTGGTAGGGTGAGGCAGAAGGACTGCCTGAACCCAGGAGGTTGAGGCTGTGGTGAGCTGTGAGTGCACGACTGCACTCCAGCCTGGGCAACAGAGTGAGACTCCGACGCACACTGAACCATGTACACACAGAAAACCCACAAAGGGACATTATTGTTCTAAACCTTTAACACCTGTTACAGTTTAATTATTAATAAGAATCCAAAACAGAAAATTATTTTTTCTTATTGTGTTTGATCTAAACAAGGATGATTTCGTTTTCTCAATACGAGCTTGTGTTTATGTTTTCAAACCATCAAATAACATACAATTGGGCAATGACAGTGATACGAAAGAAAGTATTCACAGTAACTGGAGACCAGTAAAGAACTCTTTTAACTAGCCATAAAAAAGAATGAAATTCTGTCACTGTGGCAATAGGATGGAACTGGAGGAACATTTTGTTAAGTGAAATAAGTCAGGAACAGAAAGTTAAACATATGTTCTCACTCATATGGTAGAAGCTAAAAGTAGTTGATCTCATAGAAGCAAAAAGTAGAACAGAGGATACTTCCCAACAGAGGTTGGGAAGAGAATAAACAGGAGAGACTTATTAAAGGCTACAAAACTACAGTTAGATACAAGGAGTAAGTTCTAGCATTCTATACCACTGCAGGATGACTAGAGTTAACAATGACATATAGTTTGTGTTGGGAACATTACCAACACAAGTAAGACATAAATATTTGAGATGATAGATATGCTAATTACCCCAATCTAATCACTATTATATGTAACAAAACATCACTATGTACCCATAATTATGAGCAAATAATATGTGACAATCTTAAAAATTTTAATTTTTAAAAAGTTTTAAATAAAGTATACTATTAATTCAGTATGGAATGAAATCCATCCTGAATCTCTTGTGCCCCAAAATTAACCTGTCAGTCTACATTCTTTGGATGATACAGATAATTTAAAAAATCCAGAGGATGTTAACAACAGAGGAAATTGGGTATGACACATATGAGAACTCTATTATTGTCTCCATTTTTCTGTTAAATCAAAAAATGGTTCTAAAATAGGAAATGTCTTTTTTCAAAAAATCCAGGAGGGAATGGAAAGGTAAGGAGAGTTTTTACGGAGGAGAAATGTTAATAATCAAATACTTGATTCCAATTAGACCTGTCAAATGTTGTCTATTTCTTTTCTTCTTTTTTTTTTTGCGTCAGGGTCTCTGATGCCCAGGTTGGAGTGCAGTGGCACAATCATGATCTCACTGCAGCTTCAGCCTTCTGGGCTCAGGCGACTCTTCCACCTCAGCCTCCCAAGTAGCTGATACTACAGGCACACACCATCACACCCAGCTAATTTTCTGTTTTTGTAGAAATGAAGTCTCACATCATTGTCCACATTGGTCTTGAATTCCTGGGCTCAAGTAATCCTCCCGCCTCTGATTCCAAAAGTGCTGAGATAACTAAGGCATGAACCACTGCATCCAGCCTGCACGTTATCTATTTCAAAAAGCACTCACTAAAGATCCACCAGTAATGTGCCATTAAGAAGGGATTTTTAAAAACAGCTACATCAAGTGGGCTGGTCATTTTCATACGTTCAATAAATAATCACTGAGTACCTCTCTGAGAACCTAGCTAGCTTATGTGGATACAAAAGTAAAGTTCCTGCCCTTAACGAGCTTACAACTACCAAACTATCCTTATGATGGTAGCATGTATAAGGTAACAACAGAACCAGACAGGAAGGGCATCTAACTCTGATGGAATTCAAGGAATGTGCTAAAAAGGTTTTTTAAAAAAAGTCTGAACACACTGCAAATGATGTTCTATGACCAAATTAGATTATATAATTTCTGTAAACATAACTAAAAAATCCCAACACAACTGTATATGATTTAAAAGCATATAATTATACTGTTTTCAATTATCTAATCATTATCTTAATACTATAAAGGGATTCTTTCCCCACGTTTTCTTGCTATGCAAACTTTTTAAAGTTGCCCAGAAAATTCAGTTAATTAGTCTGTCCTTGTCTCTGCCCAGGCTAGTTAATTACATGTTGTTATAATCTCATGTTTTACTCTTAAACAGTTTTTTAGATGTTTGACTTATTCTACTATTGCAGCTTACTAGATAAAAATAGTAAAGTCAGCTATTTTCTTTATAAACCAAATAAATTAGCAAATTATGTACTCTCTGGCTTTCAGTAAGAAATTGCCCTTTCAGAGTTTGGCCTTTTAAGTGTAAATACTGTTCTTTTTATAAGGTATGACTATCAGAAGAAGGGAAGGCCGGGCACAGTGGCTCAACCTATAATCCCAGCACTTTGAAAGGCCTAGGCGAGAGGATTGCCTAAGCCCGGGGATTCAAGACTGGCCTGGACAACTTGGTGAGACCTCGTCCTTACACTAAATCAAAAAATAAGCCAAGCATGGTGGCGTGCATCTGCAGTTCCAGCTACCTGGAAAATGAGGCAGAAGGATCAACTGAGCACTGAGCCCAGTAGGTCGAGGCTGCGGTGGCCATGAGCGTGCCACTGCACTCCAACCTGGGCGACAAGAGTAAGACTACAACTCAAAAAAAAAAAAAAGGAGGAGGGTAATATCACTTTCTAATATCTCTTGAAATAGACATATACAAAGCAAATTATTTTGCATTATTACTGACAAAGGCATTTTAAGAGTAATTTATAACATGAATTCCATCTTAGATAAGAATATTATATATTAGGCTGAGAGAACTGGCATATGTCTGTAATCCCAGCACTTTGAGAGGCTGAGGTGGGAGGATCGCCCAGGAGTTTGAGACCAGCGTAGGCAACATAGCCAGACTTCATCTCTACAAAAAAATCAAAAACTTAGCTACACATGGTGGCATGTGCCTGTAATTCCAACTACTCAGAAGGTTGACATAGAAGGATTGCCTGAGCCCAGGAGATTGAAGCTGCGGTGGGCCGTGATTATGCCACTGTATCCCAGCCAGGGCAACAGAGTGAGATCCTGACTCAAAATAACTAACTAACTAAATAAGAACATTACATATTAAATGAAAAGTGCAAATTCTTCCCCCCCCATCCCCCCCAAAATACCACCAATTGCAGTAGAGCAACTAGCACAGTATCTGGCAAAGGATACTCTATAAATGCATGTTAGTAAAACACACACAATTCAGGTATTTACTATCCTAGTCAAAATTATACAATATACTTATTTTCTAATTTTCTACCCTTTTAGTCATATTGATCATGAACGAAATATGGCCATTCTGACATTATCAGTTCAAGTCACACAGCATAAAAGTTCTGTATCTTCTATTTTTAATGTACTTATCTAAGTCATTCTTTTGAGAAAATTATTTATGAGTTCCCCTAACTATAATAAGTATCTCAGTAGAAATTTAGTTATTCCCAAGATTTTCCCAGTGACTTAACAACTTCCCCAGGCTGATAAAAAAGAAAACACCAAAAAGTTGGCATTCGAATAAAAACAGTAGGAGTTGAACAGGTTAGGCAAAGTGGTACAGTTATATACCACAGCAAGACGTTTCAGTCAGTGACAGACCACATACATGACAGTGACCCCATAAGATTCCAAAAGAGCCAAACAACTCCTATCGTCTGGTGACATCTCAGCCATCTTAATGTTGTAGCTCAATGCATTATTCACATGCTGGTGGTGATGCTGGTATAAAGAAACCTACTGTGCTGCCACTTACAGACAAATTTAGTACATACAATTAATATACACAGTGCATGATACACTATAATGATAATAAATGATTATGCTACTGATTTATGTATTTACTACACCATACTCTTTATGGTTATTTTAGAATGTACACACACACACACACACACACACACACACACACAGTTATTCCAGGAGTGTGTATTCCAGAAGAAGGCATTGTTATTATAAAAGATGGCAGCTCCATGCATATTATTGCCCCTGAAAATCTTCCAGTGGTACAAGACATGAAGGTGTGGACAAGACGTACAAGACAGTGATATTGACTGTCCCTGTGTAGGCAAGGATGTGTGTGTTTGTGCCCTTATTTTTAACAAAAATGTTTAAAAAGTTAACAGAAAAAAGCTTATATAATAAGGATATAAAGAAAAAATATTTTTGTACAGTAGTACAATGTGTGTATTTTAAGCTAAGTGTTATTAAAAAAGAGTCAGAAGGTTTAAAAATGAAGATGTCTGTAAAGTAAAAAAGTTGTAGTAAGTTATGATTAATTTATTATTAAAGAAAGAAAAAGGTTTAAATAGTGTGGCCTAAGTGTACAGTTTTGTAAAGTCTATACTACTACACAGCAATATCCTAGGCCTTCACATCCACTTACTACCACTCACCAACTCACCCAGAGCAACGTCCAGTCCTGCACATTCCATTCGTGGTAAGGGTCCTAGACAGGTGTACCATTTGTATTTTATTTTTTTGAGTTGGAGCCTCACTCTGTCATTCAGGCTGGAGTGCAGTGGCACACTCATGGCCACCGCAGCCTCGACCTTCCAAGGAGCTGGAACTACAGGCGTCAGGTGTACACCACCACATCCAGCTAATTTTTTGATTTTTATTGTAGAGATGCGGTCTCACCAAGTTGTCCAAGCTGGTCTCCAACCCCTGGGCTCAGGCAATTCCTCTTGCCTTGGCCTCCCAAAGTGCTGGGATTACAGACTTGAGCCACCATGCCTGGCTTAGGTGTATCATTTTTAAATCTTTTACAGCACACCTAGTTTGTGTAAGCACAATCTATGGTGTTTGCACAACAAAATTGTTTAACAATGCATTCCTCAGACTATATCACCAAATATATCACAGAAGACATGTCAAGTGATACACAGCTGTAGTTATTGCAGATTAAGTTACTATAGATTAGAAAGTCATGACTGACCAGAGAAAACACAGCCATGCTAAACAAAGATATACTTAGAGCTCTCATCCCCACTCTGCAAACACTGTTCAACACTTCTCTCAAAGTCCACTTCCTAGAGCTTTAGAACATTTACAATAGGCATTTAACACAAAAGAGATTATAGGATTGTTATACTTACTGGTAAATGTTCAAGTAATGAAGTTACACTTTCAGAAACATATATTATGCTTCCATCTGTCATGATCGCTAAAAAAAAACCATCAAGAGCCTGAAATTAAACATAATGGTCAGTTAAATGAAAAGAAATGTATTTCACAGCACAGAAATAAAAAACTAAAATAAATGACAAGGGACTAAAAGTGGAAATATCCAGAGTACTGTCAAAATGCTAGCTTTTCCCTTTAAAAAATCTTAGTATATATCTTTGTGCATTTTTTAATGCTTCTGGAGAAAAAAAAAAATCACTCTCTGGCCATCTACTGGATAGTTGGTTTCTAAAAAGGTAATAGTCTACTTTCAACACTACGTTTATTATATGACCCAGCCATATGTAAAGAGTATACAGCTTATTTGAAGATGATAATGTCTGCAAAGTACACACCACATCAATAATATGTTTAGGCATACAAAATAACAGTGTTATCAATGTGGATATGTTAATAGAGAGGGGTATTATTTGAATGTAGGGGAGATAAGTGGGGAATAAAGTGAAATGGAGTGGAAGGAAATTAAGTTGAAAAACTAAGCTGAGGTCAGATCATGAAAAGTTTTGCATATCACGTTAAGATATAAAAACTTTACTTTATACACAGTGAGAAGTCGACAGGTGATTTTAAGGTGAGATGCTGCAGTGAGAGAAGCCCAGAAACAAGGGTATGAAATGAATTTAGAGGGAAAAGAGAACTGGGCTAGGAAAATCTCAGTAGCTTTTGGAATAATTAGGGAAGTTAAAGAAAATATAAATGAAATCAGTAGTAGCAGGAATACAGAAGAATGGACCTGAGCAAGCCCTGAAAAATGTGAAGCTAGAGTTCAAGAGATAAGTCAGAGTGGGGGATACAAGACTTAATAACACAGCAATCTTGTACTCTATGCATCATAAAGTATTTTCATTTGGGAATCCCAGGAACAGAAGTGATAGCTGAAGAAATGAGATCTATAAAAGAGAGAAGCACACAAAGACAAATCCTTGGAAGAATTATCTACATTTAGGAATGAGGAGGAGAGAAAATAACAGAGAAGGTAGAATACACAGTTGTCAAAGAATCAGTGGGAGAGAGGATGACAAGGTGAATGATGAGGAAGAGGGTACAATGTAATCAAACAGAATAAAGAATAAGAGAAATGAATTCTGATTATTTTCAAAAGAGTCATGTCAACAGGAAGGCAAGGCAATGAGTTTCAAAATGAGTTTCAAAATGAGTGGATGATCACAAGGTTATTAGAAACCACTTGTTCATGAACTTCAAAAGGGAAGAAAGGACAAGAGTATTAAGGGGGCTAAATGTCAAGGTAAGGCATTGAAGAAAAAAAAGAGTAGCAAGAATATTTGCAGGATGATTTTTCTTTTTGAGAAACTTCCCCTTGCTGGTTTTTCTGCCATGAATCTTCCTTTTTCCTTCTTTTCTTCTTGCTAATAAACTCTGTTTTAAAACTTCCCTGGCCAGCTGGGTACAGTGGCTCATGCCTATAATCCCAGCACTTTGGGAGGTGAAGGCGTGAGGACTGCCAGAGCCCGGGGGTTCAAGACCAGCCTGGGCAATATGGTGAGACCTCATCTCTACAATAAAAAAAAATTTAAAAATTAGCTGGGCATGGTGGCACAAGCCTACAGTTCCAGCTACTTGGAAGGCTGAAGCGGATGGATCACCTGAGTCCAGCAGGTTGAGGTTCCTGTGACTGACTTTGCCACTGCACCCAGCCTGGGTGACAGAGTAAGATTAAAAAAGAAAAGAAAAAAATATATATATATTTGTAGGATAAAGAGCTCTCAGAAAGGACTGCAACCTTTGACAGGAAATGTTAATATCTTACTTATCCCTGTATTTGTAGAATCTGCAGCACTAGTGTGGGACAAGTAAAAAAAAAAAGCTTAGCTGGGCTCCGTGGCTCAGCCTGTAATCCCGCGCCTTGGGAGGCTGAGGTGAGTGGATTGCCTGAGCCCGTGGGTTTGAGACCCAGCTGGGAAACTTGACGAGACCTCATCTCTACAATAAATCAAAAAATTAGCTGGACGTGATAGCACGCGCCTGTAGTTCCAGCTACTTGGAAGGCTGAGGCAGAAGGATCGCCGGAGCTCAGTAGGTCGAGGCTGCGGTGGCCGCAAGCGGCCACTGTACTCCAGTATGGGCAACGGAGTGAGACTTCAACTCAAAAAAAAACAAAAACAATAAACTTATAGCATAGAACTTTGTTTTTTTTTTTTTTAGAAAGCAGGAGTTATTGGAAGGACAGAAAAGCTCCCACAGTGGGAGGGGACCTGAAAGGGTTGCCCATAGTACAGAATTTACAGACCTGGGAGTCAGAGCAACTATCCTCTAACTATATGCAATTGTTGAATATAAACTGTTGAAAAGAAAAAGTCACCTACACCATTGGGAAAGAGATCTTGAGATCTGGATACCAGAAAGAACTTTTTTAAGTAGATGTCTATCTCTTAGAATGGCTCAGACAAATTCTTGGCTAACATAGGGGAAAGGTGAAAATCTTCTAATTTTAGCAAATTAATGACTTATTTTTTAAAAAAACTCTAGTATAATAACATGAATATTATTAATTCATAAAGAAAAGGGTCAAAATGATGTTAAAGAAGATAACCGATTTTCTCATATGAGGCTAGACTGTGTCACCTTTGAAAGCAAATTAATATTTACTATGATGATATATAATTGCTCTTACGATATCTACTAGGAATCTTTGGAGACATTATTATATGCACTCTCTTCTGTGAAGAGAACTGAAATCAGAACTCAAACTTAATACCACTTCTGAAACTAAGGCCTGCCCTTTCTTCTTTCAAAACAGGCAAAGACTAAGTAGAAAAAAACCCTCTAAGTAGTATTTTGCTGAAGTCTTTTTTTCCCAACAAATATGGAACACTTCACGGACTTGGTCTCTTCCTTGCGCAGGGGCCATGCTCATCTTCTCTGTATCACTTCAATCTTGGTGTATGTGCTGCTGAAGCAAGCATAGAAGTCTCAATGTACGAAAGGATCCAAGGCTGACTTCTTTTGGATGGAGGGGTATAATCTTTCTAGAAGGCAAGTGAGTATTCCAAAAACTAAAGGGGCCTTCAGGAGAGTCTTTATGAGGAAGAGTAGAGAAATATAGAAGAGACAGAAAGAGAACATTCTCATCCCAAGACCAAAGACTATGAAGCTTATACCATCCGCACATAGTATGATAAGAGAGGGAAAGGATTCATGAATTAAAACTCCTTGTCCTTCTGTTTGATATCTACTTGACCCACAACAAGAGGATTGTGTAAACCAACACTGCTTGTTTGGTGACTGTTTCGTCTGGGGAAGACTGGAATGGAGGTTCTAGAGAAGAAGACAATGCCACCTTGAAGACCTGCAGCCATGATGAGGTTGATGCACAGCACTAGCCCTTTCCTTGTGGATGACTGCAGAGAGTTGCTAGCTGCCAAGGGGAAAGGACTATGGTTGTTCCTCCCTTACCTGAGGAGGGTAAGATCCAAGACCTCTGGTGGATACCCGAAACTATGGATAATACTGAACTCTATATATACTATTATCCACACATTTATTTTTTCTTCTCCACAATTCCATGGGTAGAAGATTTTTTTTCTTGCTGTAGATCTTAGCAACTTTAGTTGAAGATTTCTTTTTCTTTCAAGTCAGGAACTTTCACCTTTTTACTTAACAGAAGCACTTTACTGCTTCACTTTGGCATCTCCAAATTGCCAGCACCACTACTCTTGTGCTTTGTGGCCATTATTGTAAGTCAAATAAGGATTACTTAAACACAAGCACTGAGATACCACAAGTTTATCTGAAAACCAACACAGTTGCTAAGTGGCTAATGGGCGAGTAGTGTCCACAGCATGTTTTAAGCTGAACAAAGGGATGATTCTCATAGAACGTCATGAGAGTCCATCAAGTGTGCAATTTAAAACTTATGAATTGTTTATTTCTGGCATTTTCTACTTAATATTTTCAGATCACTGTTGACAGGACAATGGAAACTATGGAAAGGAAACTGCAAATATGAGGAGATTACTGTCCATATTAAGAGGTGATTTCGCATAGAGATGCAGAGATCTGACCAAGCTAAGCTGTTCTAACTGTCTTTCCTACCCCAAATCCTCCAAGGACAGCAAGAAAGATTCCTCAGGCAAGAGAGACAAGAGGGAGAAGGCAGGTGGCAATGACAATCTTAACACGTGAGTGAAGATCTTAGTGCCAGTTTTTCCATTAGATATCTGACAAGTTGTAACTCCTCTGAGCCTCATTTCTAAAATGAAGAGGCTGAGCTAAATGATCCAATCTGCTATACTAGCAGCTCTAGCATTCCAAGATACAGCCTACGTCAAAAACTCTGCTGAGTGTTAATGTGGACTATTTATCTGTAATAGGATCAATGTTACTAGCCAAGAATATACAACTAGCTTATATTCTAGCCAAGTGGACTTTCCTCAAACAAAGAAGGTTCTATTTAAATTATGAATCAGTTTTTTTCATAGTCAATCAGCAGACTTGCAAAGACTTTAATGAGGTATGTAGCTCAAGTTTGAGCAAACATCTAAACCCAGGTCGCAATATATACACACCCACATGCATATACTTTGTCTTGGCATGTTAAAGCTAAAATGTACATTTACTTAGTAGTTGTACATATGAAAAGTCAAAAATACTCGACATTAAAAACAGATAACTGCAGCATTTCTTCAGGAATCTTAACCTAAAAGCCGTGAAAATAATCATGAGAATTTATATTTTCAAAATTTTTAATACATTTAAAGTTTTCTCTGTTGTATGTGATAAATAATGCTATAATCCCTAAAATCTTTGATATTTATCTATGCATGTACTAAGTGCCTTGGCAACTAATTTTTAAAAATCTGTTATGAAAAAAATTAATATTTTAGCATGTTACTGAACAGGCAATTGACCTATATTAAGGTTATCACTAAATGATGGTAGATATTATACCAATTTTTTTATTTATAAGGAATTTTTTATGGCAATAAGGTAGGGTAAGTAAATAGTTTATGACTAACACAGAAGATCTTATTTAAAAGCTGCACTGAGAATATAACCACAAAATAAATATTAAAGAATAACGTACTTATTTCCTTTCTTTGTTATGCATATTAGTTTTGAACATTTTTCATAAAAATATCACAGTTGATTCTTGATCATGGGTTTGCACTGTATGTGTCCATGTATTTTTTTCAACCAAAAGTGGATGGAAAACACAGTATTTACAGAAGGCAACACGTGGTATATGGAGGGTCAACTTTTCATATATTCAGATTCGGCAGGACTGAGTGTGGGTCTTGAGTGTATGTGAGTTTTTGTATGTGTGAGGGTGGGGGGCTTGTCCAGAAACCAATCCCCCACATATACCAAGTGACAACTGTACTTGTTGTCAGAGTAAATTTTGAACAATGTCAAAGAAATAAAGAAATAAATTTTGGACAACGTCAATCTACTTTTCTGAGGGAAAAAAAATGAACAAAATTATTTTGTTTGTAACTTAAGTACACACTAATTTAAAGTGCTAAATACTGGTTATTAAGCTCAAAGTTCTGTGCCATGACTAGCTTTCACTGAAAAGAAAACGTTGGTGAAAGGTGTGTGCACATAGCTAAGGGCATGGGATCAGAAGCTGCCAGCCTGCAATAAGTCCCCGCGGAGTCACTTCCTAGCTGGGTGACTCTGGGCAAGTTTCATAATCCCTTTGGTTCCTTGATTTCCTCATCTGAAAGCAAGAAAGAGACACTAATGTCTCCTTCATAACACTGGTTATTATGACACACAGATACTAGATACAAGTGTCTGCTTCCTAAGAGTGTTGTAAGGATTCAACGAGTTAATATGTGAAAAGTGCTCACTTATTTTTCAGATTTAAAGTGTTTACAACATATTTATACTCCAACATATTTCCATATAGGAACATTTCTGCTGAATACATAAAGACTTAATCCAGCAGTTAACTGTCCCAACTAGACAGAAAAATAACTCAATAATTTGAAAATTCTCTGATCTTCCTACAAACTTTAGTAAATATACAAAAACATCTGAGACGTAGCCATTGCACATACATGTAGGCACACCTGGTTTTACTGTGCTCCACATTTTATTACACTTTGCAGATACTGCATTTTTTTTTACAAGATGAGGGTATGTGGCAACCCTGAGTGGAGCAAAGTCTATTGGTGCCATTTTTCCAACGGCACGTGCCCTCTTCGTGTCTCTATCACATGTTGGTAATTCTCACAATATTTCAAACCTTTCCATTATTATTCTATTTGTTATGGTGATCAGTGATCATTGATGTTACTACTGTAATTGTTTTGGGACATCATGAACAGCGCCCATCTACGAAGTAAACTTAATCAATACATGTTGTGTTCTGACTGCTCTGTGGACGGACCATTCCCGTTTCTCTTCCTCTCCTCAGCTTCCCTGTTCTGAAACAACAACAAGATTGAAATTAGGACAATTAACAATCTTACAATGGCCTCTAAATGTTCAAGTGAAGGGAAGAGTCACACATCCCTCACATTCAATCAAAAGCTAGACAAGATCGTACTCAATGAGGAAGGCAGGCAAAAAGTCCAGAGAAGCCAAAAGCTAATCCTCTGGTGCCCATCAGCCAAGTTGAGGATGAAAAAGAAAAGGTCTTCAAGGAAATTAAAAGTGCTCGCCCAGGGAACACACGAGTGTTAAGAAAGCAAATCAGCCTCGTTGCTGACAGGGAGGAAGTCTGAGTGGCCTGGACAGAAGTTCAAACAGCCCTAACTCCCTAAAGCCAATGCCTGATCCAGAGAAAGGTCTTCATTCTCTTCAATTCTGTGAAGGCTGAGAGAGGTGAGATAGCTGCAGAAGAAAAGTTGGAAGCTGGCAGAGGTTGGCTCATGAGTTTAAGGAAAGAAGCTGTCTCCATCACATACAAGTACAAAGTGACATGGCAAGTGTTGGTGTGAAAGCTGCAGCAAGTTCTCCAGAAGATTGAGCTGAGATCATGGGTAAAGGTGGCTACCTTAAGCAACAAACTTTCAAATGAAGACAAAACAGCTTTCTAATGGGAGAAGATGCCATGTGATACTTTCAAAGCTAGAGCAGAGAAGTCAGGACTTGGCTTCAGAGCACAGGTTGACTTTCTAGTTAGGGACTAATGCAACCGGTGACTTTTCGTGGAAGTCAATGTTCGCTTCCCATTCTGAAAATCCCAGGGCCCTTAAGGAGTGTGTTAAATTCATTCTCCTTCTCTATAAATGGAACAAAAAAGCCTGGATGACAGCATAACTGTATACAGCATGGTTTACTAAATATTTTAAGTCCGCTGTTGAGATCTACTGATCAGAGAAAAAGATTCCTTTGAAAATACAGACTGCTCATTGACAATGCACCTAGTCACCCAAGAAGTCTGATAGTGATGATGTTTTCCATGCCCACTAACACAATATCCCTTCTGCAACTCATGGATCAAGGAGTAATTCTGACTTTCCAGTCGTCTTATTTAGGAATACAATTTCATAAGGCTATAGCTGCCAAAGACAGTGATTCTTTGATGGATCTGAGCAAAGAAAATTCTAGATGCCATAATAATAATCATGATTCATAGGAGGTCAAAATATCAACATTAATAGGAGTTTGGAAGAAGCTAATTTCAACTCTCATGGATGACTTTAAGAGGTTCAAGGTTCCAGGGGAGGAAGTCACTGCAGATGTGGTGGAAGCAGTAAGAGAACTAGAACTAGAAGAGGAGCCTGAAGATGGGACTGAAGTGCCACAATCTCATGGTAAAACTTTTAATTGATATGGTATTGCTTCTTATGAATGAATAAAGAAAGTGGTTTCTTAAAATGGAATCTACTCTTGGTGAAAATGCTGGGAACATTGTTAAAGTTACAACAGAGACCTTAGAATATTCTACAACCTTAGTTGATAAAACAGGATCTGAGAAGACTGACTCAAATTTTCAAAGTTATAAAGCAGGCAAAATGCTGTCAAACAGCACCTCATGCTACAGAGAAATCTTTCATTAAAAAAAGAGAGTAAATGTCACTGTTGTCTTATTTTATAAAACTGTTCCAGCCACTCCAACCTTGAGTGACCACCACCTGGATGAGTCAGCAGTCGTCAACACAGGCAAGACCTTCCACCAGCAAAAAGATTATGATTTGCTGAAAGCTCAGATGATCATTAGCTTTTTTTAGCATAAAATATTTTCAAATTAAGGTATATACATTGGTTTTTTAGACTTAATGCTTATATACTTTATAGCCTACTACATCGTATAAACAATTTTTATATGCACTGGGCATATAAAAATTCATGTGACTTAATTTATTGTCATATTTGCTTTATTTCAGTAATCTGGAACTGAACCTGAAATTTCTCCAAGGTATGTCTGTAATAATAAAATTTGTCACCCTGCAATTTCCTTCTTGAGGACAATAAAATTTCCAAAAATTAAATCTGGACATACCTCTAACATTAACTGTGTAAATTCTTCATTACTAAGGAATGTAGGTTTCCAGTCCTGTCGAATTTCACTAGCATCTGACTGTGCAGTGATTTCTGTAAACAAATAGACACATTAGTAGCATGCTCCAACTATGGAGGGAGTACAAAAGTCCTATGAGTTGCCTTCCCTCTTCCCACACTAATCAAAGATGAGAACCACAGGCAGTAACATTTATTGGTCTAGGTATCAGAAAGCCCAGGTTTTGGTATGAGGAAATCCTTCAGCTAATGTAGCAAGTTATCTCCTTAGACTTGGTCTCCTAGAATGGCCAGTCTGGGATTTTTCTCTGAGGAGCTCTGGCAGTCACTGTTGCCAACAAGCATGTCAACAACATGCATCCTATTTGACACAAGAACCAAACAAGAATCAGAGCAAGATTAGAGAAAGTTTACTCCAAGCATTCTGAAGAAATTCTTTTTTCCCCTTTCCTTTCCTTGCCATTCAAGTGGCAATATCTAAAGCAGACATAAGGAGGTGAGCCTGGAGGAACAAAGGCAGACAGTCAGTCTGCTTTCAAAAAAGACCTTAGGCTGGCCTATTGCTGGGCAAAAAGACTCCTCCCAATTCTAAGTGCTCTATCTCAACTAATCAAGGAGACTAAATTAATATTTTGAGCAAAAACTGTACAACAATATTCCCAGCATGATTTTGTTTAATGTCCTCTTTGTACATGTTCTTAGGGGTAGAGAGCTAGAGATACTGGCCTTGGGACACACATTTTGTAACAATTATTACTATTTTAGTTTGCTATATACTTCTAACAGATTTAGTTATGAGAAAGCTACTCATAAATGACGAAACCTGAACTGTTTAGGCAACAAATGCTTTTCCATTTTTAAATGCAGACATATTAAAACAGCCAGGCAGAATAAAAATCTATGTCATAGATTATATTCTATATAATTATGCTCTGCTTTGTAGTAAAAAGTTTGGACTAAGTTGTTTTGATTTTTTTAATCAGTTATATAAATACAGTATATTAAATTGTCACTCAAAATGTGGCATATTAGAAATGCCTGTACTGGGATATGAAGAGCAACTAAAAAATTCAGCTACTAAATTTGTGGAATATAGTTGTGCTTTTCAAACTCACAACAATTATGTATATTTGAGAAAAGACTTTAAACACAGGCCTCTTTTAGAATGATAACTTTATGAGAATTCCTTTTTACCTTAACATAAATATTATTTTTGTGACACTTATATATCCAATTTTGAAAAAAAGAAAAAAAAAAACCTACTTAATGCCCAAATTCATCCTCTACTGTCAGGAGGAAATGCATCACTTCATTTCATTTCATTCAACAAATCATTTATTGAACTCCTACTGCTTTAGGGACTGACTTCAATTAAGTGTGCCATCTAACAATCAATTCTATTTGTAGAGGTAAAATGCAATGATAAATAACAATAATCATGAAGTTAAGCAATTTTGACACATTTACAAAAGAATCAACAGAATCTGGCAATTGTGATATGATACTAAGGAAGTTAAAAAAAAAAAAAAACCTCAAGTTTTTTCCAATTTGAGTCCTAAGTGACTAAAAGGATGGTGATATAAAAATGAAAAAAGAAAGTTATGAGAACTAAATGACTTTACAAAATGAATTCAGTTTCAAAATGAATGCACTGAGTTTGAGAATCTGCAAAAGAAAGAGCTACAGTTATGTGGAAATACAGGGCTAATAGAGACACAACAGCTAGAGCTCTAAAATGAGATAACCAAGTGAAAGAGTGTGCGGAAAGCAAGAGAACAAGGATAAGAATTTGAGAAATGCCACATTTAGGGGGTAGAAAAAGAGGGAGGAGAGAACGTGGTTTCAGTTAGAAAAGGGGAGGTGATAGTGCAATATAACAAAAGCCAAGGGGAAAAAAGGCAAAGGGAGGGCCACCATCTCCAGCACTATAGAGATGAGAAGAGGATGAGGTACAAGAAAAACCACTGCTTCATTTGGGGGCTTGGGGCGAAAGCAAAGTTATTAGTGAAATTAACAAAAATAATTTCAGAGTGACAGAGCATAAACCAATCTGGTAAGGCATGACCAAGTGAGCTAGGGAATAGTAAATAGAGGTACCAGTTACTAACTGACCTTTGGAAGTTTGTAGTTTCATTTGCTTATAAAGAGGGAAATGTCCTTTTATAGGCTTTTAAATCTATTATCTGTTACCAAAATACTTAATATTCTTTTTGAAAATTTTATTTTATTTTTGAGTCAGGATCTCATTTTGTTGTCCAGGCTGGAGTTTAGTGGCACGACCACGGTTCCCCACAGCCTTGAACTCCTGGGCTCAAGTGATCCTTCCGTCTCAGCATCCTGAGTAGCTAGGACTACAGGCGCACACCACCACACCTGGCTAGTTTTTCTCTGTAGAGACAAAGTCTCTATTTGTTGCCTGGGCTGGTATCCAATTCCTGGGCTCAAGCAATCCTTCCACCTCTGCCGCCAAAAGTGCTGGGATTACCGGTGTGAGTCACTGTGTCCAGCCCCAAAATACTTAATATTCTTTAAATTTTCTTTCCATGACTCATTTAGTCAAGGTGATTTTCTTCAATTAATAAATACTTTAAATCATAGTGTTTACTTCCTAGATACATACTGAAATAACCTTTTAAAAAAGACATATACGACCCTTACATGATCTAGTTCTTTCCTTTCTTTAAAATACACCTATAGGGCAACCCCTTCAGGTCCCCTCTCACTATGGGAGCTCTTCTGTACTCTCAATAAATCTTGCTTTCTTAAAAAAAAACAAAAAACAAAAAACCTATACTTTTCTAACACAAACATGCTCTGATTACAACAAAGTTTCCCTGCCTCTCTGTTTTTGCACATATTTCGTCTGTATGAAATGTCTTCCATACTTAAAGACTCACTTGAAAAATCAACTATTGTAAAGCCTTCCCTAACACGTTCCTTCTTCTGTGTTCTTGCTGCAAGTTTATGGTTTACAAGCACTATTCACATTATACTTATCTGTAGTGTAATCATGTGCTTACATGTTTGTTTCCCCTGCTTTGACTTACTTGAGAGCCAGGACTGTTACTATACATCACGAGGATTTACTAGTCACTAAATAAACGTTTGTTGAATGAAACAAAGAACATTCTAGGAAATCTCTAAAAAAGCAATTGATTTCTTTCTCTTAAAAAGCTGAGGAAGCATTCAATCTTGAGCATCTCTGCCAAGATTCTAGCTCATTATGCTTTAAGGAGGAGTCTGTTACAAAAAATACCACCCATTTTACAAACTTAAAAATTTACCTTTATGTTTTCGTAAAAAATCAATGCTCTTCTGCAAAACAGTAGATTTGTCCATCTTTCGAGCATTACCAGGAAGCATGGATCCCAGTTCTTTAATAAGAACATTAAATTGATCTCTGCGTTTCTTTTCAGATTTGTTTCTAGATACTCTGATAAAATAAGAAATTAAATAAGCAGTTTTTTGAACAATCCATTTAATTACATGAACAGTTTGACACAATGCAATCTGAACATGACATAGCATGTACTTGTGTCAATATAGATGGTAATATTTGTTTCCTAGGTTACCAAAAATGTGCAGTTAATTTTGGCAATAATTTTTCATCTCAGTTTATCACTAAAGAAACTTATATGTCAAGCATTTGACATACATGTTTTTATAAAAATCCCACTAAAACTAACTGCATTCAAGTCACAGGTTTTATTTAATCTAATATTTGCCAAAGACTGTAAATTTATATGGTTATTACAAGCATTAAGGAGATACATTTTGTGAAAGTACATACAATATATAAATATAAATTATTGAACAGAAGAAAGCTATCCATCTAATGTAAGCTTTTTGTGTGTGTTTGTTTTGTTTTAATTTTCTATAGAGATGGGGTCTTGCCATGTTGCTCAGACTGGTCTCAAATTCATGGGCTCAATTGATCCTCCCATCTCAATTTCCTAGTGTCCCTGGGATTACAGACATGAGCCATCATGTCCAGCCTAAATGTAAGTTTTACATCCTAAACAGAAATCTAGTAATAAAATTCTCTCTACTGCCAGGGTTACTCACTCACTCTTCCTCTACACTCCTACACCCCAGCCCCCGACACACAGCAATAACCATTTTTTGCAGATCTTTCTCTCCATTAGGACATTGACTCCTGGATAACAGAGCCCCCAAGTTTTGTCATCTAAGCACTTAAGCATAACATCTAGCAAATAGAAAGCATCCAAAATATATGTATTACATGAATGATTACTGTTTTTCTATGTGAAGCAGTAACCAGTAAATAAAAAGCTCTTGAGGCAAATAAACCCAGCTGTCCATAAAGCAGTTAATAATTTTAGAATACCTCTAATTATCTGCTTTGTGAAGTCAGACTTCCTAATTCAGTTTTTGTTTAAGCAAAGCATAATACTTTTCCAAAAGGTTAGAGGACAATTTAATTTATAAACTGCATACTGATATTCTAAGCAATTCTACCTTGCTGATATAGCTAAATTCTTTCAGCAGAGAGCTTTTGGAAATCACTGATTTACTATTTATTTATTATTTATTATTCATTTATTAGTTTACATCTCAAATCAAACTACCTTTTTGCTTTGTCCTTGTCATCTTCTTCCACCAAACCATCAAAAATACTACTGTCATCTCTAAAAGAAAAAAAAAAGTAGATATAAAATGTTAAGTTAGACTCACTAAACAACAGCAATAATAAAATATGTAAACCCACTCAGTTATAGCTTAAGATTTTTCTAAAGTTAATGGATTATACAAATTCAAACTACTAACCTGTTTTCTAATAATTATTAGAAAATCAAAATTTAGCAATACTTAATTACATTTAAAAGTTTATTACATCTATAACTTTTAAAGTATTCAGACTTAGCTATACTGTGTATACAGCAACATACAAAAAAAGAATTTAGCTAGTTTAAATATCTTGTTTTAAACCTTTAGTAATCAGTGAAAACCTATAGAAATTCAGCATATTTGCCATTATATAAAAGTATTTGCTAAAAAAATTAATAAATTTTTAAAAAGTATTTGCTAGAAATTATTTTTCTTAACTATAATAACATGATTTAAATTTTTTTGAGATATTCACTTTATAAAACCACAGACTGTTCATAAAACCACAGGATCTAGCACATTAACTTACATGAATACATTTCATTCATTTACTGATTCATAAGACAAACACTAGCACTCATGTGCCAGGCTCTATGCTAGGTGTAGTTATAGAGCAGAGAACAAGACACTGGACTGCTCTCCTATAACTTACTTTCCAGTAGAAAGAAACAAACATAAAAATGTGTGGTAAGTTTTAATTATTAAAAAGGGGTGATATTTTAGTTACTAGGTAGTTACTTTAGTCTAAGTGGTTGGGAAAGTACTTGTTGAGGTGGAGATATTTCAGCCAAAATCTAAGTGATAGCAATGGGCTGGCTGCAGGAAGTTGTAAGGCAAGAACATCCTCTAACTGAAATCAAGAGCACTGATGGTTCCTCCTTAACCTAAGAAGGAACATAACAGTTTCGGTGATTTATGAGCTTCTGCATGAATTCACTATCCATGTCTTTAGCTGTCCCTTTCTGTGGCCTATAAAGCAGGACTCCCTACTGAGACCATTTGCAGCACTTATAACATGAAGGGCCATGTCTGGACTTTTGGGACTCCACATATGCTCTGAAATGTCTGAAAAATTGTGTGGGTATATGCATTTTTCTGAGGACAGAGCCCATAACTTTGATACTAGGAGATAAAGAACCCATATTAATAATAACCACTGCTTTATGTCTGAACATAGATGTTACCCCTAGATATTGTATTGTCCAGAATGCAAACTGGCAAGCATTCAGAAGCACAGTGCCAAAATTGTATTTTTCCCCTCCAGGACAGTGAAGAGAAGTCTATCATAGTTCCCATCTGCAAATACACACAGTCCAAAATTATGGCCATGGTACAGGCAGCCCTCTTTATGGAAATGTCTTGCCTCTCAGGTCTTAAGCTCCAGTAGAGTATATATCTTTATTATTTAGCTCATAAATAGGGAGGAGAGGTGCCCCTAGATCTAAAAAGTCACTTTTGTATAAAATCTAGGTGCAAAATTCTTAAAGAATTCCCAATGGACAAATCATACAATCAAGTATAATGAAAGTAGTAACTTCAATGTGAGACAGACCAACACAGGTCAAAATTCCAGCTCACCTCTTACTGGCTATGTGACTTTAAACAAGTTATTTAACTTCTCTGACCTACAGTTCCCTCATCTGTAAACTCTTATGAGATGATTATGAGGCTTAATGAAAGAACATATAAAATGTACTCTGTACATTCACAAAGAGTGAATACTTTAAAAATGTTACTGTACTGCAACAAATTTAAGATTCTCTTGACTGTTAATACTCACCACTATTTTATGTGCACTAAGGAGAAAAAAAAAGTGCTACTAATTAAATTATGACAAGCCAAATGACTCATTGAATGTAGAGATGTTAAAATGCAAAAACCAAATTAAGAGTCTTAAAAATCAAAGCAATAAGGAGCTTTACCCTTTTCCCAAGAGTAAGTTTTAAAGATTACAGTTTTAACTAATGAAATCCTAACTGGAGTTACCCCTTAACAGTCACAAATGCTAAGATACTTGAAGGAATGAAGTTAGCACCAAGAGATAAGGAGAAAAAGGACTCCAGAAGGTGCCAAGAAAACATTTGCAACTGTCAGAATTTCCTTCAGAGCAGCTAAGACCAAATCACTCAGAATTACAGTTCAAGACTCATTTAAACACAAGCCATATGCTGTTGACTTTGGCTCTAGAAAATCCTAATGTACCTTACTCTTACACCATGCTTATTATTCAATATAGAAACTGAATGTAACAGTAATTATGTTTAAGAATAAAACTCCCTCCTTCTACCAGTTTGATATAGACCCTTGTTCTAGTAGTGAGTTTTTTAAAAGCTTTATATAATTCAAAATAAGAGTCTCTAAAAACATACCTGTCAACAATCGAGCTCATTTTACTACAGCTTACGGTAAACAACATAACATACTACGTTTTCGTCTTGTGGTAGACATTTGTACTTCTCCTTGGGTAAAAACAAAAGTAAATGGTCATTAGTTTGCTAAAAAAACTTCCACAAAATTATCTTGAGAAATACTATATGTTATCATACAGACTTCAAAATGTTTTGTTTGTACAGAAGGCTGGAATATTATTTTCAAGCAAATACCTTTGGCTGAGGCACATTTGAGGCTTTTTTCCCCCATCTAAAAAGGGACTATAGAAAAAAAGTAATTCAGGTTCATGATTCACTTTCTTTTCAATCAAATAATTAAAATAACAACAGTCTTAATATCCAGTACATATACGCCTGTATAACTGTAAAAAGGCTGCAATGACACCATCTATTCAGCAATAATTATCTGTTAAAAGTCTATCTTCTGCTAAAGGTTTTGGATACACGGGAGTGAAAGACAGTCCATGTAGGCAAAAAACTTGGAATTGAGTGGGGAGGTAGATATCTAAATAATAATAAGAGATATAATGAAAGTATATACTGTGTAATGGCATCACTGGAAAAAGAACAATTAAGTGTACTGATGGGAATTAGAGGGAGGAGTCAGAAGAAATAATATAGATGACTATGAGTGAGCCAGGGAGTCAAGATTCTTGTTACTACAAATATGGTCTAGAGATCAGTGACATCAGAAACCTCTGAGAGCTTTTAAAAGGTGAGATCTTGGGCCCTGCCTTAGTCCTGAACCAAAGTCTACATTTTCACAAGGTCCCCATTTGGTAATATATGGCCATTAAAGTTTGAGAAGCAACAGACTAGAGGACAGAAAGAGTCAATGGATTCTAAGTCACAGAAATGGCAATTGGCAAAGGCACAGGCCTTAATGAGATGACAGAACATCATCTCAGTGAAATTAAGAAGTTTAGCATTATTCTTATGGAAAATCTAGGCATACTACGACTTAAAGTTATAATTACAGAGCAAGTAACAGGGTGAATTTGGGTGAACTAAAAAAAACAACAATTTTAGTTTAAAGTTAAAAGGCCAGATCTGAGCCTTACATGGCACCTACTAAGTCATCGGTATGCTTGTTTAATTATCAAAATGTAGAAAGTAAGACAAGCTACAAAAGAAAAGGAAAAAAAAAACTCCAAAAATGAGGGGTTATACTATAGGAAGGGCCTTGTTGATTATAAAAACAGTGAATCCAAAATTGTTTACAAAACACAGACTGAGACTTTATTAGGTTGTTTTACTATAGCTGTTAACGATTCTCTTCCAACAATTCTTTTTTTTTGTCCAGCAAACAGAACAATGTAAGATTATGTCTCTAACAGTCTAGCTCAAGATCTTTTCCTTTGGACCAATTTATATTTAAGGAAAAGTAAAAGAAGAAGTAAAATAGGCCTGAATGAGTATCCTAGAGCACCGTGGGAAAAAGATTCCTCTGAACTTCTTGAAATGATGTCAAATTAATTTTAACAAAACACAGCGGTAATGCTGGAACAGCAAAATATTTTGTTTGGGAACTACTCTAGGTTCCATGCTTTCAATACAACAAGAATAGCTAGAGTCACACTTGTCCATTTTAAGAAGAATACAGATGCCACACCATGTCCCTACATAAGTCAAAGAGAAATTTTATGTATGTAATCTAATGTAGAATATAATGCTATTAAAAAATTGTTTTTGCCAGGCTCAGTGGCTTAGCCTATAACCCCAGCACTTTGGAAGGCAAAGGCGAGTGGACTGCCTGAGCCCGTGGGTTTAAGACCAGACCGGGCAACGTGGCGGGACCTCATCTCTACAATAAATAAAAAATTAGCCAGGCATGGTAGCATGCGCCTGTAGTTCTGGCTACTTGGAAGGCCGAGGCAGAAGGATTGCCTGAGCCCAGCAGGTCGATACTGAGGTGACTGTGAGTATGCCACTGCATTCCAGCCTGGGTGACAGAGTGAGACTCTAACTCAAAAAACAAAAACAAAATAAACAAACAAAAATTGTTTTTGTTTGACATTAGGCCAGAATGATATGTGATAGCATACAGTATCATGTCTTTTAAAAGGATTAGCTGTTAGCCGGGCTCGGTGGCTCAGCCTGTAATCCCGCGCCTTTGGGAGGCTGAGGTGAGTGGATTGCCTGAGCCCACGGGTTCGAGACCCACCTGGGCAGCGAGACCTCATCTCTACAATAAATCAAAAAAAATCAGCAGGGCGTGGTAGCGCATGCCTGTAATTCCGGCCACTTGGAAGGCTGAGGTGGAAGGATCGCCGGAGTCCAGCAGGTTGAGGCTGCGGTGGCCGGGAGCGGCCACTGCACTCCAGTCTGGGTGACAGAGTGAGACTCCAACTCAAAAAAAAAAAAAAAAAAAAAAAGCATCAGCTGCAGGTGCTGAAATCCAAAATTCCCCAATTATGAAGGATCAAGTTACAGCAAGGAATCAAATGCTCCTTTATTTGAGCTCAAAGTCATTCAGTGCTGACTTCCCAGCTAAGCTCATGTCACATTCCTGTTTTAGGATGACAGGGGGCAAGGATGGCATGAGTCTTTTAGATACCATTTTAAAAACTAGCTTTAAAAAATATTCAGCATGCACAGCAACATGGGTGAGTCTGGAGGACATTATGTGAAATATGTCAAGCAAGAAAAGTAACTACCACACTTACAGAAGAGAGTAGAACTGTGGTTACTAGAGAGTGGGAAGGGCAGGTGGGAAGGGAGGACAGGGAGAGGTTGGCTAACAGATACAAAATTACAGTTAGGTAGAAGGAATAAGTTCTAGTAATCTGTAGTACTTCAGGGTGAAAACAATGAATAATTTACTGTTTACTTTCAAAAAGAAGAGAGGATTTTGAATATTCTCAACACAAAAAATGATAAATGTTTGAAGCGATGGATATGCTAATTACTCTGATTTGATCATTACATATTATATACATGTATCAAAACATCACTCTGTATCCCATAAATATGTACAATTATGACTTGTCAACTGAAAAGAAAAAATATCCATCAAATGGAGAGTAACTAAGAGAACTTTATAAACAAATCAAATTTCACCAAATAACAGAAGCAGTTATGTTTTTAATTCAGCATGCAACAATATACATCATTATGGTAAATTCTGAGAGCCCATTTTGGAAAAGAACTCTAACACATTTAAAAAATCCTATATTAAAAATAAACTGGGGCTGAGTGTAGTGGCTCACACCTGTAATCCCAGGAGCACTGCTTGAGCCAGGAGTTCCAGACCAGTCTAAGCAACATAGTGAGAACTCGTCTCTACAAAAAAAAAAAAAAAAAAAAAAATCAAAAAAATTAGCAGGTATGGTGGCTCGCCTGTACTCCCAGTTACTCAGGAGGCTGAGCCAGGAGGATTACTTGAGCCTAGGAGTTTGAGGCAGTGGTAAGCCCAGCCTGGGCAAAAGAGTGAGACCCCAACTCAAAAGTAAGTAAATAAAATAAACCAGGCCAGGTATAGTAAGTAGTTCACATCTATAACCCCAGCACTTTGAGAGGCCGAGGTGGGAAGATTGCTTGAGGCTAGGTGTTCAAAACCAGTCTGGGAAACACAGCAAGAACTTGCCACTACAATTTTTTTTTATTTTTTATTTTTGAGTTGGAGTCTCACTCTGTCGCCCAGGCTGAAGTGCAGTGGCATGCTCACGGCCACCGCAGCCTTGACCCGCTGGGCTCAGGCAATCCTTCCACCTCAGCCTTTCAAGTAGCCGGAACTACAGGTGCACGCTACCACGCCCAGCTAATTTTTTATTTATTGTAGAGATGAGGTCTTGCCAAGTTGCCCGGGCTGGTCTTGAACCGGGGACTCAGGCAATCCACTAGCCTTGGCCTCCCAAAGTGCTGGGATTACAGGCTGAGTCACCAAGCCTGGTGCCACCACAAAAATTTTAGAAAATAGCTGGGTGTGGTGGTGTGCATCTGTAGTCCTGGCTACTTAGGAGGCTGAGGCAGTAGGATCACCTGAGATCGAGATGTTGAACTTACAGTGAGCTATGATCGTACCATTGTACTCCAGACCGAGCAACAGAGCAAGACCCTGTCTCTAAAATGAAATTTTAAAATGAAAACAAAAATGGACTCTGCAGTCTCTAATGACATATGGCATGTCTTCTGAATCTACCTGCTGCCACCTCCGAAGACTTTCTACTCCTGCATCACTGATTTCTCCCTCCAAAACTGAATGGTTCTGATCAAAACATTAACGTGTCTTATTGCCTCTTGTCTTAAAACCAAACCAGATGAAGTAAATCTCTCCTGACCCACCATCCCCCTTCAGTTACTGACCTACTTTTACGCTCCCTTTTCCAGAAAAAACTGCGTGTCTGAGTCGTGTACAGTTGGGCTTTCAATGTCCTTACATCCACTTTCTTATTTAAAATTCAGTGTTTATTTTCATTAGTATATACATGTACAAAGTTTAAAGAGTCAAACAGCTTTACAAGACTTATTTTGCACTCAGAAAGGAGACATGGCAAGTGTCTCCCTTTTCATCTTTTCATTTCCCTTAGAAAAATAAGAACTTAGCTCTCTTTGACTGCCCCAGCCTTATCTCATACACATGCACACTTCCCAATTTCTCAATATAATTATTTTGATTATATTCGAAGTTAACATTATTATGACTCTGTAAATGCAATTCACAACTGAGCCATACAGTATACTGCAATTACTTTCCCTTTCTGAGCAGTTTTCCCCAGAATTACATGTTGTTTTGTTTTATTGTTTACCTAGTTTTATGTACACTTATGACTAGTTTAGATATAAACTTTTCCCTGTCTCAATCTACTCTCTATATCTTCAAACGCATTACACATTCTACTAATTTCACCTTTTCACAGCAGTTTATCTTGAAATCTTCTAGTCTGTTCCTACTGGGACTGATTGGATGCTATCTACACTTGGCAACCAGTTGTGAGATCACTACTCATCCTCATCCTGGTGATTCCCCCTGTTACTTGTTCCCCATACCGTCATCTTTTTTAGTTTATTTCTTTACTTTTGTTGAGTACTTCCTCCAATAACTGCCTAAGGAAGGAGACATGGCAAGTAAATTTTTTAAGACCTCCGAAGTCTGAAACTGTCAATAACCTATTCTTGATCAATAGTTCAGTTGGATACCGAATAGTAGGCTGGAAATCTTTTTTTCCTCAGAATTTTGAAGGCTTGCCTTCTAGTATCCGGTGTGGTATCAAGAAATTCAAAGCCATTCTGATTGCTGATCCTTTATGTTACCTGTTATTTCTTTCACTCTGGAAGCTCCTATGTGTTCTAAAATTTAGCAGTGGTGTGTCCTGTTTTGGATTTATTTGTATATCTATGTTGGTCACTCAAGAGACTCTAACTGGAAGCTCATGTTCTCTAATTCTGGAGAGTTTTCTTGAATCATTCTTTACTCTTTGTTTCTCCCTTCTATTTCTTCTAATCTCTTTTTCTGAAACTTCTCTTATATGAACACTGAAAATTCTGGTCAGTTGCTCTTATTTTTCTTCTGCCATTTTCCATCTCTTTATTTCTTTTTTTTTGAGTTGGAGTCTCACTCTGTCGCCCAGACTGGAGTGTAGTGGCCACTCCCGGCCACCGCAGCCTCCACCTGCTGGGCTTCAGCGATCCTTCCGCCTCAGCCTTCCAAGTAGCTGGAATTACAGGTGCACACTACCACGCCTGGCTAATTTTTTGATTTTATTGTAGAGATGAGGTCTCGCCTGCCCAGGCAGGTCTTGAACCCGCGGGCTCAAGCAATCCACTCACCTCAGCCTCCCAAAGGCGCAGGAGTACAGGCTGAGCCACCGAGTCCGGCTCATCTCTTTATTTCTTTGCTCTACTTTCAATATGTCTATTTTATTTTTCAACCTTTCATTGAGTTTTTCATTTCTTATTGTTTCTCTCTTCTGTTTCAGGGATGTAGCATTTCTGCTTACCTTTCTGAAAAGTTTGTGCTTGGTTTTTTTTTTTTTTGAGTTGTAGTCTCACTCTGTCGCCCAGACTGGAGCGTAGTGGCCACTCCCGGCCACCGCAGCCTCGACCTGTTGGGCTCCGGCTCAGCCTTCTGAGTAGCTGGAGTTACAGGCATACGCTACCACACTTGGCTGATTTTCTGATTTATTGTAGAGATAAGGTCTCACCAAGTTGCCCAGGCAGGTCTCGAACCCGCGGGCTCAGGCAATCCACTCACCTCGGCCTCCCAAAGCGTGGGATTACAGGCTGAGCCACCAAGCCCGGCTGTGCTTGGTTTCATTTTACCTGCTTGCCTAGTCTCCATTTCCCCTAACTTGGTGTCTTCTCTTTTGATATGGTCTTTGTCTGTCACATAAGAGGATTTCTTCAGTTGTCTTGTGATCTCTGCCTAAAAATTTATATTTAAGAGTGGGTACTAAAAAGTTCACTGGAAGCTCTGTATGACAGGGCTTGTTGACTGTTAAATTTATTGCAAAGATATCAGGTTGGAATATTTCTTTGGGGAATTTTCAATGACAGATCTTCAGATCTTTTCTTTGAGCTGGTTATAATGAAAAGAAAATAAACTTCTCAATTCTTGCCTGGAGAGTATAAAAATCTTGCAGCCTGGCTTTTAATCCCTGTTTTCATTATATTATTATCATTCTCAGCTATGCTTGTTGCATCTCTTATCCTTGATAGAGAATAAATCTCCAGACTCCTGCTAAGATAGGGAAGGGGCAGCTGTCTCAGTTCCAAAGATAGGGGAAAAAAAAATCTATGGAGTGTAATCACCTTTTAGGTGGATTTGCAAAGGATCACCCTGTTTTAGACCCACTATCACTCTTGTTTCCAGAAGTAGACTGCTTTCAATTCAGGAACATTTGAGAGGTTCTATATTGCCAAAAAGTTTGTTTCTCAGCTTTTCCACAGCAGGCTTTGGATTCTAGGGTCTGCAAGAAAGTTACTACACTTATTTCTGCTTTTCAGGTCCCAAAATTTTGTTGCTATTGTTTCCTCTTCCATTCTCCCTGTCCTTGTGAAGTTGTATCTTTTGTAAAAATCCTTTTATTTTGGCTTTAGTGGGGTTTCAAGAGGAAACAAAATCTAATTACATTGCTTGCCAGCTCTAACTAGTGGTTCCCCATTTTCTTTCTTCATCTCTCTCAGTCAGGCTTCATTCCCACCACTCTACTGAAATTGCTTGGAGTTATCAGAAGGCTTCATGTTGCCAAATCTAATGGCTGTTTACTCAATTCTCTGTTTAATCTTTTAGTAATATGTGATGTAGATCAGAGGTCCCCAACCTGTGAGCCACACAACAGGAGGTAAGTGGCGGGCCAGCAAGCGAAGCTTAGTCTGTTTTGTTTTTGTTTTTGTTTTTGTTTTTGTTTTGAGTTGGAGTCTCACTCGGTCACCCAGACTGGAGTGCCATGGCCGCTCCCGGCCACCACAGCCTCGCCTGCTGGGCTCCGGCAATCCTTCCGCCTCAGCCTTTCGAGTAGCCGGAATTACAGGCATGCGCTACCACGCCCGGCTGATTTTTTGATTTATTGTAGAGATGAGGTCTCGCTGCCCAGGTGGGTCTTGAACCCACGGCTCAGGCAATTCACTCACCTCAGCCTCCGAAAGGCGCGGGATTACAGGCTGAGCCACCAAGCCCGGCTGCTTAGTCTGTATTTATAGTCAGCTCCTCATTGTTTCATTATGGCCTGAAATCTGCCTCCTGTCAGACTAACGGTAGCATTAGATTCCCAAAGGAGAATCTATTCACCCTATTGTGAACTGTGAATGGGCGGGATCTAGGCTATGCACTCCTTATGAGAATCTCATGCCGGATGATCTGCGGCAGAGACGAGGCAGTGATGCTAGCGCTGGACAGTGGCTGCAACAGACTAACATTAGCAGTGGGATTGGACTGCACAGAGACTAATCATAAAACAACTGTTTGCAGACTCATATCAAAACCCAATCAGTGAGTGGCAAGTGAGTTGATGGACTTCAATTGTACAGCTGCATCTGGTGGCAGGCTTTAAGGCAGTCCAACACTTATTTTAGTCCATGTGTGACCCGCCTATTATTTTACTTACCACTTCCATCCAAACCTCTTTCTGTGCACTGCTATACTTCTCTCAGTCAGTTCTGGTAAGCCCACCAGCTAACCCTAGCCAAAAATGAGTAAAAAAACAAACGTCACTGGAGAGCTTCTTTGAAGCACATGGTAAGTTTTATAATTATGTCATTATAGAAGTAAAGTGCACAATAAATGGAATGCACTTGAATCATCCTGAAACCATCCCACCCCCGCACCCTCCGTGGAAAAATTGTCTTTCACAAAACTGGTCCCTGATGCCAAAAAGATTGGGGACCACTGATGGAGATAACTACTTCTGCATGTATTAAATACTTTCTATGGGTTTTGTTATAGAACATGTTCCTGCTTTTCCACTCATTTTCAATGTTCTATGTATGCTCACTCTCAAGCATACATAGAACATTCTCTAGGACAGATCTCATGACAGGTCTCAAAACAAATTTTAATAAATTTAAGATTGAAATTATACCACGTGTCTTCTCTGATCACAATAAAATGAAAATTGAAATCAATATCAGAAAGAAAACAGGAAAATTCCCAAACAGGTGAAAATTAAACACACTCTTGAATAACCAAAGGATCAAGGAGCAACTCAAAAGGGAAATTAGAAAATATCTTGAGACAAATGAAAAAAACACAATACATCAAAATTCATGAGATGCAGCAAAAGTGTTCTAAGAGGGAGCTTTAAAACAGTTAAGAGACTACATTAAAAATGAGGGTATAAGAAAAAAAAATGAAGGTGTAAACATATGAATTATGTTGAAAAAAAATGAAGATCTTAAACAACCTAACTTTATCCCTCAAGGACTAGAAAAAGAACAAATTAAGGCTACAGCTAGCAGAGGAAGGAAATAATAAAGATTAGAGCAGAAATAAACAAAATAGTGATTAGAAAAAAATTAATAAAACTAAGAGCTTTTTGAAAGACAAAAAAAACTTACAACCCTTTAGCTACACTAAGGAAATAAAAGAAGAGAAGACTCCAATAAATAGTCAGAAATGAAAGAGAAAACATTATACTTGATGTCACAACAATAAAAAAAAGATTACAAAAGACCATTACAATAATTATAAATCAATAAATTGGAAAACCCGCCTACCAAGACTGAATCATGAAGAAAGAAAATCTGAACAGACCTATAAGTTGTATCAGTAATCAAAAAGCTACCACCAAAAAAATAACTCCAGGTCTATATACACTGAAGAATTCTGCCAAACACTGAAAGAGGAGTTAACACCAATGGTCCTCAAACTCTTTCACAGAGCTAAAAAGGGAGCACTATCAAATTCATCTTATGAGGACAGCATTATGCTGATACCAAAGCCAAAGACACCACAAGAAAAACTACAGGGCAGTATCCCTGAGGAATACTGATGAAAAATCCTCAAAAAAATACTAGCAAACCAAATTCAAATGCACATTAAAAGGGACATACACCATACCAAGTGGGATTTGTTCATGGGATTCAAGCATGGTTCAATGTACAAAATCAATCAACGTGACACCACATTAACAGAATGAAGGACAAAAATCACATGACAGTCTCAATTGATACACAAAAAGCATTTGACAAAATTCAAATACCCTTTACAACAAACTAGGAATAAAGGAATTTTCCTTCTATAAAAAAAATGCGGTGAGATATATCACTACCTTAAAATATTAATGCCCTTTGATCCAGTAATTTCACTTTGAGAAATAAAAAAAAATAAGAAATCCTTCCCAAGTTTTACAGTCATTGCAACATTATTTAAAATAGTACAGCTAGCAATAATTTAAATGTCCAATTGCAGTAACAGTGGTATCAATGTATATAAAACCTAAATCCAAATATTCTGAAAGTATAAATGTAGTAGTTCCTAATAGTTTATAGTTTTTTTTTTACTTTTTCTTTAATACTTTCCAAAATGTCTCTCATGAACGTGCATTACTTTTATAAGAAAATTTAAGTGTTGCCTTTTTTCTAGAGCCCCAGCTATACATAAGGAAGCTAATAAGATAACATACATATTATCTATTCCAAAGATCACAAACATGTGTAATAGAGACTATTTTCCTCTGTACTACTAATGTAATTTAAAACACTTTAATTTCATGTAATAATGCATTTAAAATCAATAATTTAAATTAGTTAACTCAGAAACTAAAATTTAAAAGATTGAAACTACGATGAATAATTTTCTAACCTAATAACCTATTAACCCATTGACCTACTATGGAATTTAGGTTTGTTAAATCTGATACCAAAGATATTTTGGGAACTGATGGATCTATTAACATTAATTAAAAATAGTGTTGAAATTTAACTAACTGGTGTAATGCAAAACCCAAGCAACAATCCTTAACTATGTTTATCACCATTTATGGAAACATCCTAACTTCTGCACATTGCTAACTGAAAAGATAATTATTTCTAAGAGAAAAATCATTTTAACTTGCAAATAAAAGCCCAATTACTTTGAAAATTAATTGTCTAATGTATAAGGAAAAAATTAAATAGTAATTTTCAATTTATTTGATATTGAATGGGCACATTAACCTACCTTCACAACTATGTAAAATATTTTTTAAATGAAATAGTCTTGATTTTTAACAGCTTCTAAGACCAACTTAAATTAAAAATTGACCTACAAAAATAAGAATCACATCCCAAACCAAAATTTATGAACCAGACCTCTTAGAACCACAGAGGACTCTGCTTCAATACAAGTATCAATTGACATTAAAACTATAGTCTGCTGAATGTCAAAATGTGAGGTATTCATGAACCTCATTATATAAACAAAAACTAAAAAATTGATTCAGTGTCCTTAGTGGGATACAAAACTATTTCAATTACTCAACTAACTTTCTTTTTTTTTAATTTTAGAGTTGCAGGTTACAAGTGTGTGCTACAAAAGTAGGCTGCGTGCAGGTGAAGTTTGGACTTGTAGCTGGCCCTCTCCCCCCTTGATAGTGGACCAGGTGCCCTTTATGTTGCTATGTGCCCTCCTCTCTCCTTTCTCCCCTAGCAGTGCCCAGCAACTGTCAAGTTCACTCTTGTACTAGTGTGACTAGTGTTGATGGCCTGCTTATAAATGAGAACATGTGATATTCAGTTGTTTCTGTAATAGTTCACTTAGTATGATGGTCTCCAACTGCATCTAAGTTGTCGTGAAGGTGAATTTTTTTCTTCTTTATGGCTGCATAATATTCCATTATGTATATATACCACATTTTCTTTATCCAGTCTACTTTTTTAACTTTAAAATTTTTTATTTTAAAATTGTGGGGTACAATTCAGGATTAGGTACACCAATATTCATTATGCAGGTACCCTTGTTGATGAGTCCAGTCCACTTTCAGTGGGTATCTAGGTTTGGTTCCATGTTTTTGCTACTGTGACTAGTGCGAAAGCTCAACTTTTAGCTCATTTAGAAATTGCCAAACTGCTTTCCACAGAGGTTGAACTAGCTTACATTACCACCAATAGTGTAGAAGTGTTTCCTTTTCTCTGCAGCTGTGCCAGTACCTGTTGTTTTTTGAATTGTTAATGATAATCATCCTTACTTGTGTAAGGTAGTATCTCATTGTACTTTTGATTTGCATTTCTCTGATGATTAGTGAGGTTGAGCATTTTTTTCATGTATTTATTGGCCGATGTCTTCCTTTGACATTTGAAAACACAAAGAAACAGATTCTCCCCACAAGTCTCCAGAGAGGAATACAGCTCTAGAACTCTCTGATTCTAGGCCAGTGAGACCCCTGTTGGACTTTGGAGGCACAAAACTGTAAAATAATACATTTGTATTGTTTTAAGCCAGTGGTCCCCAACCTTCTTGGCATTAGGACTGGTTTTGTGGAAAACAATGTTTCCGTGTCCTGGGGAAACACTGTTTTGGGGCGATCCAAATATGAGTCTGCAAGCAATTGATTTATTATGGTCTCTGTGCAGTCAAATCTCACTGCTAATGTTAACCTGTGTTTACAGCCACTCCCTAGGTGTTCCCCATCACAACCTCAGCTTCACCTCAATCATCAGGCATTAGATTCTCATATGGAATATGCAACTTAGGTCCCTCACATGCACAGTTAACAACAGGGTTTGCTCCTACGAGAATCTAATGCCATGGCAGATCTGAGAGGAGGAGGAGCTCAGGCGATAATGTGAGCAATGGGGGAGCAGCCGTAAATAAAGATGAAGCTTCACTTGCTGGCCCACTGCTCACCTCCTTCTGTGCAGCCTGGTTCTGACAGGTGCTGGTCCATGGCCTGGGGATTGGGGACCCCCGTTTTAAGTCATTACACTAGTGGCAATTTGTATGGAAGCAACAGAAAACTATAGGCTCTGGCTGCTCTTGATAAACAAGCCAATCACACAACTCTCCCCCCAACATTTACAACAATCTGCCTAAGACATCAGCAAAACTAATCCCATTACACCCCATGTTCTTTTATTTCTGTCACCAGGAGAAGCCCAAGACTCCAAGGTCATCTCCCACCCAGGACTCTCATCCCTATACATTCTGTATATTCCTACATCGTCCCCTTTTCTCTTCCTTCTTCAATTTCTGAAATCTTTTCACTGTGTCTTCTGGACCTCATGGTATGTATCATCTGAAATATTTGAATTCCTCAGTATTGTTGTTGCACACTCTCTTCACCTTTCTTGAGCCAACTGAAACTTTGCTCTCCCCTAAGAGTTCTGCTCCAGCTCCTGCTACTGCAAATACTGGCTGTTTTCTCTCCCACTCTCAGATGACCAGGTCCTGGAGGTGAGAGGATTTCCTTGCTCCTCATTGTCCTTTTGAATTATTCTCCTTTCACCCCTCCCTAAAACCCCTAACTATGAATCTCATGCCAGCAGACTATATTAGCTATTATCCCCTCCTTGTATACTCATTCACAAACCCGGAAGACAAGTCCCCTCACTCCATGAGGGCTGCTATGCTCTCCTTTAATTCCTTTGGATGATCCCCTGACATCCTGGCCAAGTCTGTTCCTTCACCTCTTTTGAAATTGTGCATTCTACCCTACCTCCCACTCATACCCTGGTGTTACTCCAGAACTCATCATTACCAGTAATTGCAAGCCCCTCCATGTTCTTAATCATAAGCCACCTTAACCCCATCCTCTCACAAGCTGGACAGCATGTGATCCATTTGATGTCAAAGAAAATAACACAAGCATTTTTTAAAAATTGACAAAAGCTCTAATGTATGTATGTTTGGCCTGTAAAAAGAAAAAAAAAATGTTCCCAGCTCCCTAATCTCTGCCAGCCCCTCAGTTTCTCATCCCTAGTAAAAGTAGAAAGGAGCAAAGCAATTTTATTTGAGATGGTCAAAATCAAATATAGTGACCGGTAAAGTTGTTTATCATCTATCAGAAATGCTTTATTCTTTGCCTAAATTCTAGCCTTCCTTTTTGCCACTGAGTCCTTTGTTTATCACACAGGTAAGACATCCAACACAAAATGTAACGGTTGTTTATCATCTATCAGAAATATTCTTTGCCTAAATTCTAGCCTTCCTTTTCACCACTGAGTCCTTTGTTTATCACACAGGTAAGCCATCCATCACAAAATGTAATGGTTGTTTATGACACTAATATAGCTCAAGTTGTGCTGACAATATTAACGTCTTAAAATTCCAATTTCTAGTAGTTACTAACACAGGAACACATAATGCAAATAATGAACTTGTTGAGGGGAAATCAAGGCTACTAAAGATTATTTGTTTTATCACATTACAAGACATCTATTTTCCTTTCTAGCTTCAGTCTATTTCTTCAGCCTCATTTCCATCTACACTAATCCTATCACCACTCCTAGAAAGTAGAAAATAAAGATCCCTGGGTAAATAAAGGACTGCCCCTCAGTGCCCAATATATTATCAAAAAGTCTTCTTAATATAATATATTGGCATTGATCTTCATAGAAAATCACATTGTCATTCATATCAGGATTCAACTAATCACATATAAACTTCATGTTGTTAGTGAAAAACTCAACAGAGGGACTATGTATTAGTTTCCTATGGCTGCTATAACAAATTGCCACAAATGTACTGGAGTAAAACAATACAAGCTTATGACCTTACACTTCTGCAGGTCTCAGTGAGCTACAATCAAGGTGTCAGCAGGGCTGCATTCCCTTATGGGAGCTCTGACATTCCCTTGTGGGAGCTCTGACAATCTGCTGCCTTGTCTTTTTAAGCCTTTGGCAGCCACCCACCCTCCTTAGATCATGGCTCCCCCCACTCCATCTGCAAGCCAGCAGTAGGCCAAGTCCTCCTCAGGCTGCCATCTCCTCTGCCTGCCTCTTCTCTTACAAAGACCCTTGGGATTACACTCAGCCCACCCAGATTACACTGAGCCAAATCAGGATAATATCCCTATTTTAAGGCTAACTGATTAGCAATCTTAATTATTCCTTACCATGTAACCTAACACAGTCACAGGTTCCAGGATTTAGGACATTTAAACCTTTGAAGGGTCATTATTCTGCCTACCACATACCTTGAGACAAGAATCTCTATTTGGTAAAGAAAAATCAAATATTTTGGGAAGGAAGATGAAACAACAAAGAATAATTAGATCTATTAATAAATAAAAGACGGCACTACCATGCCAGGAAGTTCTTAAGTTCTGAACTATCTTATTCTTTCATGTTTCTTCAAGGGAATTGAAAAATAACGTGGATGACAATTAAGGCATCAGGAGTTCAACTGTAACTAAAGTATAACTAATTGCTATACGTTAGCAATAGTCTCTGTGATTGTTCTTCTAAATACCACAACGTGTTAGTTTAATGTCTAAGTGAATCTGAGAGCATATTTCCCTTTTCGAAAACTGTTCGATTGCTGCGCCACATACAAAAGTGGTATTGTGTCAAACAGTGTCCAAATAAGATAAATTTAAATCCCAGACTTTGTGCAACAGTCTATTATTTTAAAACACCAAATGTACGCAAATTTCTGAGCTGGCTTTCTAGAAAAAAGAGAAAATTATATCAACCTCAAAGAATTACAGAATTTCATTAGTGCTATAACATCTTCTAGGAATCTGTTAGAAAATGTGATTATTAAGTAGTATAATGAAAATACTAGGCTTAGAGGTAGCTCAAGATACTTAACAGCAAGCCACTAATATGTAAAAATATAATGATGTTTTGACATATACTACAACAATTAGGCCACCAGAGCCATTTAAAATACCCACCAAAAATATATAAATTTTCAAAGCCACAAGTTACTTCATAAAAAAGGAAGTTGCTTTGACCTCCTAAAACTCGTATAAACTGCCAGGTTGCTTTTGTATAGCCAAGCAAGTCCACAGCCATCTGAAAAATGGCTCAAATAAGTTTAGATACATACTGAAACACAGACTATTCAGAAAAAAAACTACCAGAATATCTTCTTCACTAAAATAGTCATTACATCTAAATTTATAGTCAGGATAAAATTTATTCCCTTTAAACTTTAAGATTTTGCAATATATGATTTATACATACGTTATTCACTGCCACTTATCTCTCTGCCCATATTTACTTTCAAAGCTTTTTTTGTTTGTTTGTTTGTTTGAACTGGAGTCTTACCCTGCCGCCCACGCTGAGGGTGGGGGGCAGTGGCATGCTCCCGGCCACCGCAGCCTCGACCTGCTGGGCTCAGATGAGCCTTCTGCCTCAGCCCTTCCAAGTAGGTGGAACCACAGGCACACACCACCATGACCAGCTAATTTTTTGATTTACTGTAGAGATGAGGTCTTGCCAAGTTACCCAGGCTGGTATCAAACCCGAGCGCTCAGGCAATCCTCTTACCTCAGCCTTCCAAAGTGCTGGGATTATAGGTGTGAGCCACTGTACCCTGCCTCAAAGCTTTTAAATAAAAAAATACATGGGTAAGATTTAGTCTCTTAGTTGATAAATTATTATGATTCGCACCCATTAACTGATCATTTGTCTCTTACCCTGAAATGACAACAGCTGGGAAAATAGCAGGTCAAGAGCCTACCCTATCTGAACCTACGGAATGAGTGGCAAAGGATATGGGGCTCAAACTGCACACACAGACCTTTGCGGTACATAAATAGTTAAAGATTAAGTAAATGAGGACATATAGTTGGCATACTAATTCACCAGTCAGAAGGCCTGTGACCAGGTTCCACAAGGTGCAACATGGACTTAACAAGCACATCACAAAACAGACATATACTCTTTTTTTTTTTTTTTTGAGTTGGTGTCTCACTCTGTCGCCCATACTGAGTGCAGTGGCATGCTCCCGGCCACCTCAACCTGCTGGGCTCCAGCGATCCTTCCGCCTCAGCCTTCCAAGTAGCCAGAACTACAGGCGCGCACTACCATGCCAGGCTAATTTCTTGATTTATTGTAGAGATGAGGTCTCACCAAGTTGCCCAGGTAGGTCTCGAACCCGCGGGGTCAGGTAATCCACTCACCTTGGCCTCCCAAAGTGCTAGGATTACAGGTTGAGCCACCGAGCCCAGCCAGACATATACTCTTGATACAGAAGACACAAGGTTTAATGAGCTCTCTAATGATTTCTATTTAAGTTCACTGACTCTTTGATCTGTCATCTCCTTTCTACTATTGCTCTTGGGCTTATTAAATTTGAGAAATCAGTTAATTTGAAATATACTATATTTTTCAGTTCTAAAATTTCCATTTGATTCTTTTATACAGTTTCTATTTTTCAGAGGAGAACAATTTCCACTCATTTCAAGAGTCATCCAGGTCATCTCAGGGTTGGCATCTGCCCATATTGTCTTTTTTCTTTTAAAATGGTTGGATTTCCTTGTTTCTTTGTATGTCAAGAAATCTTGGATTTTATCCTGGACATGCTGGATATTAGGTTATGAGACTCTAGGTTCTATTAACATCCTCTGGAGATTTTCTTTTTTTTTTTTTAAAGTTGCGATTACAAGTTCTATCTTGCCTTCTATGGGTAATGGTTCCAATGTCAGCTCACCTTTCAAAGCCTTTACTATGTTGTTTGACTTTATCCTCTGAGGCATCACTCAGTGACAAGTCTGGGATCTGAGCAGTAATTTACACTGTAGTTCAGTTCTCTGAGTTTTTGTCACATTTCTCTGGGTATGTTCTGGGCATGTGTAGTTTATGGATGAGGCAGAACCTTTTTGGGCTCATAACACAATTAGGGAATTCCCTCCCATTTGAGCGCTCTTTTCTTTGGGACTTCCAAAGTATGCTCCAGTTTCCAGGGGCCAATTCCTCTGGCCAGAGAGATAGTTATTTCTCTTGAGGTTTTAAGCGCTTGTGTCAGCATGACAATGTAACTTTACAAGTGAAGGTGGTCTTCAGGGCAGGGCTGGGGGAGAAAAAAAGGGGTGGAGACTTTCCTTGTCCTACAGCTAGAAATAAGGGGTGTCTCCTGGAGCTTTTGCTAACTGCTGCACCTGATATGTAGTTCTACAAACCAGTCTAACATTTGGTTAAAGCTAAGTCACAGAAAGAAAAAAAAATGATAAGCTCATCATTATTCAAGCTAGTCTTCAAGTTTTTTTTTTTTTGGTCAGAGTCTCACTCTGTCACTCAGGCTGGAGTACAGTGGCATACTCACGGTCACTGCAGCCTCAACCTGCTAGGGTCAGGCGATCCGTCTGCCTCAGCCTTCCAAGTAGCTGGAACTACAGGTACATGCCACCATGCCCAGCTAATTTATTGTAGACATGAGGTCAGAGTTTTTAGTTTAAACAGAGAGATTTACTTCACTTTGGCCTATCCACTATATTTTATCCTTTTCCCAACTAATTTTCTTCTAATGGCTTTAGTCATGACTGATCGCTATCTAAATTCATTATTTCGTTAGGATTTGCACTGTGGGAGTTTCAAAGCTTATCATTCTCCAGCATTTCTTAGTAGCTATAATTCTTCTGAAGATATACTTTCCCTCTTAACTATTTGGTAATCCTGGAACATAATCTGTACAGAAAAAGACTAGTAAATGGCTGATTTTTTTTTCCCTTTCATTTACTAGTTACTTTTAGAACAACGAACTGGCATCTATGCAGCTGTTTTTGTTTTTATTGGGTCAGGGTCTCACTCTGTTGCCCAGGCTGGAGGGCAGTGGCATGATCAAAGCTCACCACCTTAACCTCCAGTTCTGGTGATCTTCCCTGCTTAGGCTCCCAAGTAGCCAGGATTACAGGTGCATGCCTCCACGTCCAGCTTATTATTCTTATTTTATAGAGAAAAGTTTCACTATGTGGTCCAGCCTGATCTTGAACTCTTGGGCTCAAGCAATCCTCTTCCTTGGCCTCCCAAAGTGTTGGGATAATAGGCCTGAGACATTGTACCCAGCCCTATAAGGATTTTTTAAAAAGACTTATTATAAATTACTGGCTTTTTATTATTATTGTTTTACTGTTATGAATTATTCGCATTTTATTCTACTACAATAATTATGCTTTTTAAAACCTATATTTATGAAAAATTACAAATATGTACAAAGTAAAAATAATAATATAATTAATCCCATATATCCATCACCCAGCTTCAACAATCAACAAGACAAGGCTAATCTTGTTTCATCTATTTTTCCTCTACTCCTGCTCCCCACTCTTTTGGATTATCAGAAGCAAATCCCAAATACAACATCATTTCATTTGTAAACAGTTCAGTATGTATTATAATTACCAGGACTTTTAAAAAACATGACAATATCATTCTCACATCTTAAAAAGTTAACAAAAGACGTGCAAGTCCTCTACACAAAAAATAACAAAACATTCTGAGAGAAATTATCAAAGGTCTAAATATATATGGGGTGTACAATCTCGTTAATTGTTGAAATTCTAAAAATATTGAAAGATGTCCAATACATTCAAATTGTTCTACAGATTCTACATTTATCTAGTCAAAATCTCAGCAGGTTGTTGGAGGTAGGGAGGTTAACTGACAAGCTGAGTGCAAAATCTCTATTGAAATTCATAGAATCAAGAAAAACCAAGTTAGAGGTTTTGAACTATTAGATATCAAGACATTATAAAGCTACACTAATTTAACACGGTATAACACTGGCACAACAGACCGACTGATCAATGGAACAAGACAAAGCCTCAAAATAAATCCACGAATAAGCAGTCACCCGAATTATAACAAAAGCACTACAGTAGTACAGAAGGAAAAGGATGGACTTTTCAATGAACAGTATTGGAACAACTAGATTTCTATATGGAAATTCCAGTGAACCACAAAGCCTGCTACATATCACACATAAACCTAAATGTAAGAACAGTCAAGTTTATGGAAGGAAAAAACATAGGAGAATATCTTCCTGGCTTCAGGGTAGGCAAAGATTTCTTAAAACACAAAAAGGACAAAGCATAAAAAAAAATTTGATAAAATGGACTTTATTCAATTTAAGAAACCATCTTAGACAACAAACACTATTAAAAGAGTAAAGAAGCAAGTCAAAGACTAGGAAAAATGTCTTCAATACTTAATTCAACAAACAATTGAAATGATCTATTGCTGGAGTGATCAAGACAGATAATCAAGCAAAGGATATAAACATTTATCAAAAGAGAATATTCAAATGCTCAATAGGCATGTAAAAATGTACTAAACCTTAAGTCATCAGGGAATTATCAATTTAAAAAAAATTCATTTTCACTTTATATGCACCAAAAGAGCTAAAATTAAAAACACTAACAATTTCAAGTGTTGGTGAGAATGTAGAGCAATGAAAATTTTTATACACTGCTGATGGGAGTGTAAATTTATTTAACCATTCTGGAAAATTAGGAGAATCTACTAAAGCTAAACAGCCACATAGTCTATATTTTAGGTGTTTATCAAACAGAAATGTGTATACACGAGGGGCGACCCCCCCATCCCCGAAAAAACTGGAATTGTCTTTTGGAGGGCAGGCCCCTCGTAGTACAGGCTTCCCCTGTTAGATAAGTGTTCTAGGAATCCACTGGGTTTTTCTGCTTTTTATAATATATATACACACACATATATAATATACATACATATATACATACATACATGTATATGTATGTATATATATTTGGAGATGGGGTTTCACTATGTTGCCCAGGCTGGTCTTGAACTCCCAGGCTCAAGCAATCCTTCTGCCCTGGCCTCCCAAGGTGCTGGTATTATAGGCGTGAGCCACCATGCCTGGTCAGGAAGTTTAGAGAAAGATGCTTCACAATTTGCAGAAGAAACGTCCTAAGTTATGGCAAACACGTGACTGGTTCTTCCACCATGACAACACACCTGCCCATAATGCTCTGAGTGTTCTGTAGTTTTTTGACCAAAAGCTGCATGACCGCATGCACCACCCCTCCCTATTCACTCTAACTCACCCTGAACAACTTTATTTTTTGTTTTCCCAGATGAAAAAAGTCCTCAAAGGGAAATGTTTTGCCAATGTGAAAGAGGTGAAACAAAAAACAGCAGAAGCACTAAAAGGCTTCAAAATTAACAAGTTCAAAAACTGTTTTGAGCAGTAAAAAAGAGTCTCAATAGGTATACTGCATCAAATTAATAGTACTTGAAGGTGATTGAACTTTAAACATGTAAGAATAAATACACTATTTTTTATAAATAAATAAATTTTTGTTTTAGGTACCCCCCCATATGTGGCCCAAAAGACATGCTCAAGAATGTGCACACCAGTATATTACTCATAATAGCCAAAAATGAGAAAAAAACGTTCATCACAGTAGAATGAATAAATTGTGACACATCCATACAATAAAGTATTTAACAGCAATGAAAGTAAAGATAACTACTGCAACATGCATCAACATGGATGACTCATAAACAAGACCTAAAAATGCTCAACACAGAACTCAAAAACAGATAAGACTAATAAATAGTGAATGAAGTCACAGTAATAGTTACCTTTGGGAATGTGTAGTAACTGTCAGAGGGCATGAAGGAGACTCCTGGATTGATGGAAATGTCCTATATCTTGTTCTTGATATTGGCTAAATGGGTGGTCACTTAATAAAAATTCACCAAAATGACATTCAGGATTAATGCACTTTATAATATGTATGTTAAAAAATCAATTACGAAAAAAGTTAGCAATACCACATTCCTTGATTTAACTTAATTTTTTTGTTGTTGTTGTTATTTTACTTGTCCATGAAATTAAAAGTCTAGTAAAGCTAAGTTCCTACATCAGTCTGCCTGCTACTTGGGTACTAAAAGTCATATTCACTTTCTTTATCAACACAATGACTGAAGAATTGTCTTGGTATGTGGATCCTTGAGGGCAACAGAAAGTCTAGCTAGACAATTAGAAGATGGCAAATTTTTTTCTTAATGTCAATATAAATGATCAAACTTTCTATATCATTTTCCAGATCTTCTGCTTAGGAGATAATGCCTGGAATGAAATAAACACTCAAAATTTTTCTACAATTATTAACACTATTCTGAGAAACACCACTACATCTTTATTCTTGAATTTTCTTCAAAATATAATATGCATGACACTAAAACTGACCCACTTTTAAATAAAGCATATTTATGGAACTAAGTTAACACCCAACAAATTTTTAATGAAACTAGCTGAAGCGAACATTAAATCAAAGTAAAAAAAAATTTAATAAATTGTACCCAAGAATTTTTAAAGTTCTAAATTGTACTAATTGGTATCTTAATTATGACCTTAAGATTAAAAACTGAAAAGATAATCAGAAAGAATATTGCTAATATGGAAAATCTTATCTTTGCATAGTATTTTTTTTTTATTTTTTGAGTTGGAGTCTCACTCTGTTGCCCAGACTGGAGTGCAGTGGCTGCTCCCGGCCACCGCAGCCTCGACCTGCTGGGCTCCGGCGATCCTTCTGCCTCAGCCTTCCAAGTAGCTGGAACCACAGGCGTGCGCTACCACACCTGGCTGATTTTTTGATTTATTGTA
>NW_007062047.1:1187515-1220702 GCF_000164805.1 Carlito syrichta
CTTGCTGCCCAGGCGGGTCTCAAACCCGCGGGCTCAGGCAATCCACTCACCTCAGCCTCCCAAAGGCGCGGGATTACAGGCTGAGACACCGAGCCCAGCTAGTATTTTTTACATTTGCAAAATTGTATTTCATTTTATTGCCACATTATTATAACATAATTAAATAATTTATTTATTATAGACATAAATATATTTTCTGAACTATCAGAGAGTAAGATGCACATATCATGCCGTTTTACCATCAAATTGGGAGGTATTTCAATTGTATCTCCTAAGAACAAAGACATTTTCTTACATAGCACAGTATAATCACTAACTTTGGCAAACTTAACAATTAAACAATATTTTAATATAATGCTCTTTTCTTTTTTCTTAAATTTTAGCAAAAAAAAGTCCTCTAGGATGTTTTTCTGCTTCCAGTACAAAATCCAGTGCATGTACTGCATTTAACCGTCATGTCTACCTAGACTCATCTAATCTGGAACAGCTTTCCTTCACTGAATACCTTTTGTTTAGTTTTGCTTGACATGGGGTCTTGCTATGTTGCCCAGGATGGTCTTGAGCTCCTGGGCTCAAGCAATCCACCTCCTTAGCCACCCAAGTAGCTGGGACTATAGGTACATATCGACACACTGGACTTCTGCTAAATATCTTTTAAACTATCTTATCATGACATGGTATTCAGTAAGATAAGATTTTAAAAGTTGAGCTCTTAAACTACACAGGGATATTACATTAAAAAAAGAAGTTCAGTGGAAAGTTCAAAGAAGACTTTGATAAAAATATATAAGCTAGCTGGGCTTAGTGGCTCAGCCTGTAATCCCAGCGGCTGAGGCAAGTGGATTGCCTGAGCCTGCAGGTTCAAGACCAGCCCCGACAGCTTGACGAGACCTCA
This sequence comes from Carlito syrichta, assembly GCF_000164805.1. Taxonomy (NCBI): domain Eukaryota; kingdom Metazoa; phylum Chordata; class Mammalia; order Primates; family Tarsiidae; genus Carlito; species Carlito syrichta. Next base: position 1,188,411 of record NW_007062047.1, read on the forward strand.
TCTCTACAGTAAATAAATAAATAAATAAGCTGGGCATGGTAGCACGCACCTGTAGTTCTGGCTACTTGGAAGGCTGAGGTGGAAGGATGGCCGGAGTGAGTGAGCCACTGCCCTCCAGCCTGGGCAACAGAGTGAGACTCCAACTCAAAAATAAATAAATAAATAAATAAATATATGTATATATATTTTATATATAAGCCTTCCTATTCAAGAGTAGCTTTTTAGTATACAGTAATACATTTTAAAACTTAATAAGGCCAGCGCGGTGGCTCAAATCTGTAATTCCAGCACTATGGGAGCTTGAGGCGAGAGGACTGCCTAAGCTCAGGGGTTTGAGAAGTGTCTGGGCAACTTGGTGAGATCTTATTTCTACAATATATCAAAAAATAAGCCAAGTGTGGTAGCACGCACCTGTACTTCCAGCTACTTAGAAGGCTAAGGCAGAAGGATCACCTGAGCCCAGCAGGTCAAGGCTGCAGTGGCCATGAGCGTGCCACTGCACTCCAGTCTGGGTGACAGAGTGAGACTTCAATTAAAAAAAAAACCCAAAAACCAAAATGTAATAATAAGGAGACTTCTATGTTTCTTGGAGATTGGTAATTCTTAGATTAGTGGCTTATTTTATCTCTTATGATTAAATAAATATATATAATAAATTATATATTATAAACTTGTATAAATTTGTATTATATATACAATAATACAGACAAATCTGGCCAATAATTTGATGGCTATCTGTAAAGTATGGATCTAGAGAAAATTACTATTTTCATCAAAATTCTCTCCTCTAGTTAACAAAACACCCAATCCCAATAAGCAACCCTTCAAAGAAACTGGAGTGGCTGTGCTCATGTACAGATAAAACTGACACTGGAACTAGAACCTACCTTGTTTTTTTACTCAACAAACATTCACTGTGTGCCGACCATGTGCCAGGCCAATGCTAGCTGTGGGGGATCCAGTGGTGGACAGAAAAAGCACTGCACCCACTCTTAGGAAACAGAATTTAGCAAACCACCAAGACTCCAGCTTTAAGCCAGGAAAGGTATTATTTTTCCCTGCTTTGCAAATGAAGCATTCCAAGTTTTGAACAGGCCCCAAGTTATCTAACTAATAAGTATTCTAGAGGAACAAGGAAGGTAAATACCCAAATCATGGTCTTCTGTCTTCTAACCTGTCTATGTCTGACCACAGAAGAGTTCCTTAACAATATCCTTTAAACCTATTGATTCTAAAGGGACAGTACACCTTCAACTTCAATGTACTACTTTTGTTTCACTGATTCAGTCATCAATTGGCTTACAAATAATATATTCATACTTTTAATTAAAACACAAAAATAACAAGTAATCAACATACATTAGAAAAAAAAACTATACAAAAGGCATATACAGTCTTTTAGGTACTTAGGATTTGTAACATTAAAATCTGGTAAAAACTGAGAATATCATATAATTTTTCTTTCTACATATTCCCATTTACATTCATTATTTTAAAAATAGGAGAATCCATTTTTTCCTGATTTATTTTCTATTTCAAAACAGTAACACAAAGTTAATCTAATTAGAATATGTGTTACACTTTCCAGGAAAGAATATATATAAATAAGTCACTGAGAGTTGACACCAACTTTTACCTCTTTCTAACTTGTCCCAATTCATCAATTAAACCTCAGCACTCAAATCTATAAGTACTTGTTCAGCCACAAAGAGCAAGGATCAGCTAATTTATTCTGTAAAGGGCCATACAGCAAATAATTTTCACTTTTTGGACCCAAATGTCTCTCTACAGTCATGTGTTTAATGACAGGAATATGTTCTGAGTAATGCATCATTAGGCAATTTCATCACTGTGCGATGAACCTAGATGGGGTAGCCTACTACACACCGAGGCTACACAGGTTATATAGCCTATTGCTCCTAGGCTACAAACCTGTACAGCATGTAAATGTAGTGAATACTGGCAGCTTTAACATAATGGCAAATATTTGTGTATCTAAACATAGAAAAGATAATGGATTGTGCTATGACATAATGACTACCACACAGGAATTTTTCAGCTCCATTATAATCTTTGGGGACGGCTGTCATATATCCGGTCTGTTGTTGATTTAAACGTTGTTATGCAGGGCATGACTACTTAGCTGCCATTACGCCCTGAAGGCAGTTATACATAATCTTTAAAACAGAGTGTCTATGTTCAAATAAAGCTTTGTTCATGAATACTGAAATCTAAATTTCATATGACTTTCACGTGTCACAAATTAGTATTCTCTGATATTTTTTCAACCATTTAGAAATGCAAACACTACTCTTAGACCATGGGTGTTACAAAAGCAGGTAGCAGGCTGAATTTGGTAGTGTGCAGACCCCTGATGGAGACCCACTTGCAAGCCAAAGCTGCAATATGTGACTGGACCTTCTGTGCCTCAATCAAGAGGCATTTTATTTCTAACCCTAAGACCCTACAGGAAAAAAATAATTCTTATTCCACTTTCAGCCATTTGCAAATCATGTCCCATGACCTTAGAAGATAGCAAGTTGCAATTCCTACTTTTAAGCAGCAATGTGACGATTTCAACTTTTCCACTCCTCCTAAGAATAAAAAATCTAATGATAAAAGCTGTCAGGGGAAGTAGCAGATCGTGCGCCAAGTATTTGTCTAATTCCTTAATTCCTTGTCCTGATCTACCAGGAGGCTGTAAATCCCACCCCAGTATGATTAAGGGAAAAACAAAGATGTCATACCTCTGAGCTCAAAATGAAGATTGAAGGTGTCTAGTGAAATTTATGGAGTTCTAAAGATTCATCTAAGAAGACTGAAGAATTTCTCAAAGGCATCTTACAGTGTGACAGAATCAGCTTCGGAGTTTCAGCAGCTTTACAGGAAAAAACAAAATAAAAATTCTGTAAAAACTAGGTCAGTTGCTGAAATAATGCTAACCAAATTCTGAGTAACATTACCTTCAGTATTTTTTTTTCATCAATGTATACAACATTTATTGGAAGCCTCCCCTACATGCCAAGCATTGATAGAATGCAGCAATGAACACGTCAGATCTCTTCAATCCCTCTGGGAACTCAGTCTGTAGGGCAACTGCAAATGGGATAACAAGTATGAAAAATCATGACGGAAAGCATGAGAGACACAAACCAGTCTGCTGGGATTTTGCTAGTAAATGTCCCCTAAAGGAACAAGCATGTATGTGATCTAGGCAAAGAGAACATGTTTTGTCCGAAGGGAACAGGTTTGTTAAAAGGGCTAGACATATATGAGAGTAGGATATTTGTATGGAAGTAAAAGAAGTCCAGTGTGAAAACTGAGATGAGAAAGGGTATTATTCCCTGGGATAAGATGGGCAAAGAAAGAAAGCAAAGAGAGAATCAATTTGCCCTGAATCACACAGGCCAAAAGGCAGAGCCCATTTTAAACCATCTCCATTTCACTGCAATACACTAGCCATTCTGACACTCTGGGAAGGCGTCCTAGACAGGAATTACAGAGTTTTGCAAGAGCCCAAAGGAGGACTGCCCTGGGCCAACAACCAGTCTCCCTGAAGATGAATGAAGAATCAACTGACCATCAGGGGCCCAGCATGCAGAATAATGAGGGAGGAAAAGACAGTCTCAGAAAAATTTTCAATTACTAATTAATAACTAGCAAGCACTTTACTAGGTATAACGTCCTGCTTTAAATGCTTTACATGTATTAATTCAATCCTCACAACATCCCTATGAGGTAGGTGCTTTTTTATCCTATTTATCCAATGTGATTTTAATGAGTCTAATCATGGCTCTTGGTTTTCTTTTATTAACAACTAAAATTCTCAGAAATGGTAACAACGCTTTTGAACAAAAGATTAAAAGCATTTTAACTATCCTTCTATCATAAAAGTACTATCTTAAACATTAATAAAAGCATAAGACTTTACAATATTAATTTGCCTATTTTTTCTAACTTAATAGGTTTGTTTCAGGTTCACAGCAAAAAACTGAGTACAAAAACTCCCTGCCTCCACACATGCACAGCTTTCTCCATAGTCACCAGTCCCCACCAGAGTGGTACATGCATTAAAATAGAATTACTTATATCCTTATCACCTCAAATCCATAATTTTTATCAAGGTTCACTATTGGTACTATACATTTCATGGGTTTGGGCAAACATAATGACATGTACCCATTATATCTTAATTTCACTGCCCTAAAAATCCTGTGAGCCATATATTCCTCCTTCCCAACCCCTATTATCACTTGTCTTCTTATTGTCTCCATAATTTTGCTTTGCCCAGAATGTCATAAAGTTGATCATACAATATGTAGTATTTCAGATAGGCTTCTTTCACTTAGTAATAAGCATCTAAGGTTCCTTCCATGAGTTTTTATGGCTTGATGGCTCATTTCTTTTGGGCAATGAATAATATTCCATTGTCTGGATGTACCACAGTTTATTCATCCACTCACCTAATGAAAGACATCTTGGTGGCTTCCAAAAGAAAAAAAAGGGAAGTTGCTATAAATATCCATGTGAAGGTTTTTGCATGGACATAAATTTTCAATTCAATTGCAGGTTTATATGATAAGATTATGTTTACTTTTGTAAGAAGCTGCCAAACTGCCTTTCAAAGAGGCTGTAACATTTTGCTTCACAACTTTACCAGCACCTTGTTGTCAGTGTTCTGGATTCTGGATTTTCACCATTCAACTATGTATGTAGCATTATCTCATTTAATTTGCATTCCCATGATATAGGATGTGAAGCTTTTTTTCATATGCTTATTTTCCATCTGTATATCTTCTTTGGTAAGGTATTTGTTATGATATCCAGTCCTTTTTTTTTTTTAACTGGGTTGTTGGTTCTTTTATTGTTGAGTTTTTAAAGTCCTTTGCATATTTTGGCTAACAGTCCTTGAATAGATGTTTTCTGCAAACATCTTCTCCTAATCTGTGGTCTTTTCATAATCTTGACAAGAGTCTTAGAGCAGAAAATTTTAACTTTAATAAAGTCTAGTGTATCAACTTTTTCTATCATGGAGAGTACCTCTAGTGTTGTCAGTGAATTCATTGCCAAACCCAAAGTCATGAAGATTTTCTAAGTTAACTTCTAGGAGTCTTATACTTTTGCATTTTTACATTTACATCCATGATTCATTTTGAGTTAATTTTTCTGAGAGTACAAGACCTGTCCAGATTCACCTTTTTACATGTGACTATCTCAGTTGTTCCAGCACTATTTGTTGACTATCTTTTCTCTTTTCTCTCTTTTGTGAACCATCAGTTGACTACACACTCATGTGCTATGTAACAAAGTTTCTGTCAAGGATGGACCACACACACACCCACACCCCTCAGTGGTTCCGTAAGATTGTAATGAAGTTGAAAAATTCCTAATGACTAGTGACTTTATAGCTATTGTACCATCACAGTGCTGTTAGTTTTTTTTAAAAAAATTATAAAGTCTACAGTAGGGAACAATAATGTCCTAGGCTTTCCCGTTCACTTACTACTCACTCACTGACTCATTCAAAGTAACTTCCAGTCTTGCGAGCTTCATACATGATAAATACTCTATACTTGTGTACTATTTTTTAATCTGTATTTTTACCATACCTTTTCTATGTTCAGAAATGTTGAGATACACAAATATTTACCATTGTGGTAAAAATATGCACAGTATTCAGTCTAGTAACATGCTATATATAGCACAAGTAGCCTAGGTGTGGAATAGGCTATAGCATCTAGGTTTGTGTAAGTATACTCTGTGATGCTCACACAATGTCAAAATCGCCTAACAACACATTTCTCATTTCAGAGTCACAATGTCAAAATCGCCTAACAACACATTTCTCATTTCAGAGTGTATCCCTGTGGTTAAGTGACACATGACTTGTATTTACATGGGTCTATTTCTTTGCTCTCAATTCTGTTCCACCTCATCTATTTGTTTCTTCTTTCACCAATATCACACTGCTTGGTTCTGTGGTTATATAGTAAGTCTTGAAGTCAGGCAGTATTAGACCTCCAACTTTGTTTTCTTTCAACATTGAGTTGATTACACTGGATCTTTTGTCTCTCCATATAAACTTAAGAATCAGTTTGTTGACATCCACAAAATAACTCACTGCAATTTGACTAGATTGTATTGAGTCTATAAATCAAGAAGGGAAGAAATGACATCAATATTGAGTCTTCCTATCCATAAACATCTCTTAATTCATTTAGTTCTTCATTTATTTCTCTCATCAAAGCTTTGGAGTTTTCCTCATATATTGTATATATTTTATTAGATTTTATATGGGGATGTTAATGTAATGGTATTGTGCTTTTAAATTTCAAATTCCATTTGCTCATTGCTAGTATATAGGAACACCATCTACTCTTTATTAACTTGTATCCTGCTATCTTGCCATAATTGTCTGTTGGTTCTAGTTTTTTTTTTTTTTGTCAGTTTCTTTTGGATTTTATACATAATTGCACAATCTGCAAACAAATTTTATTTCTTTTCTTTCAATCAGTATATCTTTCATTTCATTTACTTATCTTACTGCATTAACTAGGAATTCCAGTACCATGCTGAAAAGGAGAAGAAAAAGGGGACATCCTTACCTTGTACTTGATCTTACTGGGAATCTTAGGTTCTGAGTTCTCACCGTTAAGTATGATGTTAGCTGTAACTTTATTTTCACATTCATGCAATTTTTTTTTTGAGTTGAGGGGTCTCATTCTATTACCCAGGACAGAATACAGTGGCATGATCATGTCTCACTGCAGACTCAACCTTCTGGGTTCAGGTAATCCTTCTGCCTCAGTCTTCTGAGTAGCTGGGACTGTAGGCCTGTACCATAACACCCAGCTAATTTTTTCTTTTTTTGTAGAGACAAGGACTTGTTATGTTGCCTGGGCTGGCTTTGAACTCCTGGACTTAAGCAATCCTCCTATTTAGGCCTGCAGGCATGAGGTCACTGAACCTGGCCCATGCAATATTTTTATTTACTCTTCCATTCATATTCCAACACCAACAGCTAACTCAGTGATGCTCTTCACTGCATTTTTGCTTAGGACAGAATCCAGTCTAGAGTCAGGTATTACATTAGGCTGTCACCTCTTTTTTTAATTAACAGCTCTGAGGGACAATTCATATACTATATGACTTACTCATATAAAACCCACAATTCAGTGGGGTTTTTTTTAGTATATTTCCAGAGTTGTATAACCATCACCATAAACTAATTTTAGAACATTTTTCTTTCCCCTTTGCTGAGCTATAGGTTTTTGTAGTTGTTCCTTCTCAAATTGAAAAAGATTCCCCTCTACTCCTAGTTTACAGAGGTTTTTTTTGTTGTTGTTGTTGTTGCTGTTTTTATCAAGGATGTGTGTTTGATTTTGTCAAATGTTTTTTCAGCATCTACTAATATGATCACAGTATTTCTTCCTTAGCCATTTGATGTGGTTTGTATTCATTAATATTTTATTTTTGAACCAGACTTTCATGCCTGGGATGAATTCCATTTGATCATAGTAAACAGTTCATTTTTTACACTGTTGAATTTGATTTGTTAATATTTTGTTGAAGATTTTCGCATCTATGTTCATGAGAGAGGTTGATCTGTTTTCTTTTCCTGCGATACTTTTGTCTGGTTTGGTATTAAAGTAATACTAGCCCCAGAAAATGAATCAGAAAGTATTCCAACTGTTTCTATCCTGTGAAAGAGACTGTAAAGTATTGGTGCAATTTCTTCCTTATATGTTTAGTAGAATTAGAATTCACCTGTGAACCCATTTGGGCCTGGTGCTTTCTTGTATGACTTTTTTTTAGACTATGTTCTTGAAAGAATTTGTTCATTTCATCTAGTTTATCAAATTTGTGGGGACAGAGTTGTTCACAATATTCCTTTGTTAGTCTTTTAAAGTCCATGAGACCTGTAATGATGAATCCTCTTTCATGTCTGATATTAGTAATTTGTATCCCATTTTTTCAGTTAACCTAGCTAGAAGTCTATCAATTTTATTGATCTTTTCAAAGACCCAACTTTTGGTTTTGTTGATTTCCTCTACTGATTTCCTATTTTCCATTGTATTTGTTTCTTGCTCTAATATTTATTATTTCTTTTCTTATACTTTGAATTTTGTTTGTTCCTCTTTTTGTAGGAACTCAGATTATTAATTATAGATCTTCACTTTTTCCTAATACAAAAAATTTCCCTTCAGGCACTAATTTTATGGCATCTTACAAATTTTGATAAGGTGTGTTTTGGTTTTCATTTAGTTTAAATTATTGTTAAATTTCTTGAGATTTTTTTGATCCATGTGTTATTTCAGCGTGTTGTTTACTCTCCAAGTAATTTGGGGTTTCTTCCAGCAATCTTTCTGTTACTGATTTCTAGTTTTAATTCTATTGTGGTCTGACAGCAGACAGTGCCTGATTTACATTATTTTAAATTTGTTGAGGTGTGTTTTATGGCCCAAAGCGTGGTCTTTCTTGGTGAGTTTGAGAAGAATGTGTATTCATTCTGTTGTTGGATGAAGTAGTTCATAGATGTTAATCAAATTAAGTTGACTGATGGTGTTTTTGAGTTCAGCTACGTCCTTATTGATTTTCTGCCTGCTGAACCTGACCATTGCTGATAACAGGGTGTTAAAATCTCCATCATAACAGATTCAATTATTTCTTCTTGCAGTTCTTTACATTTTTGCCTCACACACTTTGATTTCTTGCGAGGCAGGACTACTGCCAAAGTTCTCTCAATTTTTATCTATCTAAGAGAATCTTTATTTCTTCTTTACTTTTGAAGGATAATTTTGCAGGGTATAGACTAACAGGTTGATGGGGTTTTTCTCTTAACATTTGAAATATTTCATTTTATTCTTGCTTAAGTGGTTTCTGAGGAAAAGTCAGAGTAATTCTTATCTTTGATCCTCTATAAATATGGTGTTTTACCCTATAGTTTCTTTCAGGATTTTTCCTTAGATTTGATTTTCTGCAATTTAACTATGATATGCTTAGGTGTCAAATTTTTAGTCACTGTTGCTCTAAGAACTTCCTACGTCTTTCTCTGTTTCTTCCCCATCTAGTATTCTCATTAGGCATATGTTACACCATTTGTAGCCCCACAGTTCTTCAACACTCTGTTTTGTTCTTTTCAACCTTTTCTCTTTGCTTTTCTCTCAGTTTTGAAGGTTTGTAATAAGATATTCACAAGCTCACAGGTTCTTTCTTCAGTCATGTCCAGTCTACTAAGCCCATTAAAGGCATTCTTCATTTCTGTCACAGTGTTTTTGATCTCCAGCATTTCCTTCTTAGAATTTCCATCTCTCTGCTTACATTTCCCATCTATCCTTGCATGTGTCTACTTTTATTCATCAGAGTTCTTAGCATATTAGCCCCGTTGAATTCCCGGTCTGATAACTCCAACATTCCTGCCATATCTGAGTCTGGTCCTAATATTTGTTTTGTCTTCAAACTCTGTTTTTACCTTTTAGTGTGCCTTCTAATTTTACTTGATAGCTGAGCATGATGTACTGAATAAAAGAAGCTGCTGTAAATAGGCCTTCAGTAACGGAGTGGTAAAGTGGGGATGGGAAGGAGGATTGTTTTGTAGTCTTATGGTCAGGTCTCAGTCTTTTAGTAAGCCTGTGTGTCTGAACTATGAACTTCACAAGTGCTTCTCAGTTTCCCCTGTCTTCCTTAGGTAGAACAGGATAGTTGGAGTAAGCTGAAGTTGGGTATTTCCCTCTCCATTGTGGAAGGTCAGAGGGAGCTGCAGTTAGCTATTTCCCTTTCCGGACATGAAGGCTAAAACTGGCTAGAGCTGGGTATTTCCTTTTGCCTGATTGATTAAGCGTTGCTAAAACGCCAGCAAGTTAGGATCTGGTTAAACAGTTTTTCCTGAGGCAGACTTAGTCAAGAACATATTGCTCTGGCATATTTTTTAATGATTACTTTTCCTCTTCCCCTGCCAGAAGCACAAGAGAATTTTTCTCTGATATTTAATGTGGAAATCCAGTTGTGCTCTTGCAGGTAAAACTCACAAGTGTGGGGACCACTCTATTACTTGTCTATCTCCTGGAGTTTTTTGCTTTTCAGACTTGCCCTCATTAAGCTTCCAGTAATTTGGCAATGACTGCTTAGGTGTTCCTCCCTGATACTGGTTCCCATGGAAGTTTCTGCTTCAGTAAGTTGTGATTCTTTGTATTTGCTGCCCTTATGTCCTGCCAATTTGGGAGACAGCAGTTTACCCTGTGACCTGAATTTGCTTAGAGATCTAAGGAGAATTTGTTTGTTTAGTTTGTTTGGCTCTTTACTTGTTGCTAGGATAACTTTCAAACTACTTACATGCCTGACTGGAAACCAGAAGTTGATTATTTCTTTTTAACCAGCAGTTTTATTAAGAAATAAACTGGGCAAATTCTGTTCCTTATACTCTTATTCCTTCACTATGACACATTCTACACATGTCCTGGTAAGGAAAAGACATCAAATTCCTGCCCTCATTGAGTTTTAGTCATTTATATACAATGAAAATTGCCACCACTTGGCAATTACATTTTTGCAACATATGCTATGGTTTTTTGTTTGTTCGTTTGTTTGTTTGTTTGAATTGAAGTCTCACTCTGTTGCCCAGACTGGAGTGCAGTGGCACACTCACGGCCACTGCAGCCTCAAACTACTGGGCTCAGGTGATCCTTCCACCTCAGCCTTTCAAGAAGCTGGAACTACAGGTGTGCACTACCACGCCCAGATAGCTTTTGATTTATTGTGGAGATGAGGTCTTGTCAAGTTGTCTAGTCTGGTCTCGAATCCCTGGACTCAGAGAATTCTTTCGCCTAGGCCTCCCAAAGTGCTGGGATGACTGGCGTAATCCACCACGCCTGGCCTTACTAACTTTTATGAATGGAAGAACAACCACAAAGGACAAAATCTGATACAACAGAAGAAAATAAAAATCTGAGGGGAACAGATTATACATAAAAAATATAAACATGCTAAAGGAGGAGGAAGAAACACTGGAAACAAGAATGGAAAAAAATCCTCACTTACACAGAACGCAAAAGTAGCAGTAGTAACTACAAAATGATGAAGTTCCTTAAAGAAATTAAAACAGTTTCATAAACAAAAAGATGAATATTACACAGTAGAGGATTCAAGACCTGGTGAAAAAATGAGGAAACCTTAATCCAGCAGTCTCTACACTGGTGGTCAGATAGTTTTAAGAGAATCGATTTCTAGATCCTTAATTTTCATAGCTATGAGGTCTAAACTCTTTTTTCTTTCTCTCTTGTCAAATTCCTAACTAAGGGCCCCGGGAAGACAGATTTTTATTAACCTATAAAATATGGGTTACTTTCCAATCTGACCCTGGCATAACATCACATAACAGATTAAGAAGGAAATCAAAAATATCTTATGACCCTGCAAAGCCATCTCTGGGGAAATATGCATCTGTATATAATCTCCTTCCCAAGTGATTCCCAGGAGATACATTATTTGTTATCTATTCTAAGAGTTGCTGTCTATGAAGCTTCACCTACATATCAAGAAACTTGACTTCCTCATCATCCCATATCTCAATGCTTCCTATCTCAAGGCAGAATTTTCTTTGATTTCAAAACTCCTTAAGACAAAGCCTAACTCTTGCTACTAATTGCCAGTAAAGAAATCTTTGAATCCATCAATGACCGGCAAGCTCACCCTTGGAGATGTCCTGCTTTCCCAGTCCAAACCAAAGTTAATCTCACACATACTGATATATAGTTTTTTGTAACTTCTGGCTTCCTAAGACATATAACCAAGCTGCAAGTCAGTCACCTCAGGCACACATTCTCATGCAGGTGTGGGATGGTGTCCCAGGTCTAGGTCACTCACATTTGGCTCAGAATAAACTCTCTTAAACATTTTACAGAGCTCGGCATCTTTCACCAACAGCTAGCTACTAACCAGTTACTAGACGTAATATCAAGATCATGGCATCATGCTGGTTCTCCTTTCCTAAACTCTATTTTATAATCCACATGACAAGAGAAAAATACACCACTCAAGCATCTAAAACCTTACTACAGTTCATTTTTCTTTGATTTTAAAACATTCAGGGCATCAATCACAAGAGTTATTTGAAATACTGATTTCGTGTAATGGAGGCACCAAATATCCAAGGTGAAATCTTGTCTTACCTTGCCCATATATTTCTGTTAAGGACGATACTTCTTGACATTAAAAAGCAGATATTTTGGCACCGATGGTATGTTAGAACTTCAGGAAGAATTAAAATAATTTTCTACTGGCAATCTTACCAGAGAGAGAATTCAAGGAAAACAAAATGGTGATCATAAATATTGAAGACAGCTACTGCCTATTTCATCCAAGTAAAAAGTTTCTGACCAGACTCCTTAATTAATTTACCTATAGTTATTTATAATTCAAAATCTGCAAAGCATCTTGAATTAGAACTCAAGATGCATATTTTCACCACTCTCAGAAAAATGAGAAAGAAACCAACGTGTTCTGCCAATCACTTGTGACCTGTATCTGTGACTTGGGTATTTTTTCCATGATTCTGAAAAGATGAAAAGTTCCCCTTATTCTTGTCAAATCAAGGTCATATCCTCAAGTAAAAGCAATATACACCAAATAAGTTAGTGTTTGCTTTGTTTTGTTTTGTTTGAGACAGAATCTCACTTTATGACCCAGGCTGGAATACAGTGGCACCATCACAGCTCATCACAGCTTCTACCTCCTGAACTCAGATGATTCTTCTGCTTCAGCCTCCTAAGACTGTCTAAACTACAGACGCCTACCACCACACTAAGCTATTTTTTTTCTTTTTTTGTAGAGATGAGGTCTATGTTACCCAGGCTGATTTCGAACTCCTGGGCACAAGCAATCCTGTTTTGACTTCCCAAGGTGCTGAGATTACAGGTGTGAGCTAACATGGCTGGACATTTTATATTTTAACATTTTAATTAACTTTTTTTTTTTTTTTTTTTTTACCAGAAGAATACTGGACACAGTGTACCCATATACTTTTTTTATCTGGATATGTCTGTATGCTGTAATGTATCACTCTTTCCTCTGCTCATTTATATGTAGACTTATATGTAGATTAATTTAACAGGAATATACTATAAAGTCATACTATAAATGACATACTTAACAAAAATTAATTTTTTGTAAACTTACTAATAACCCAATACCTTTTCTTTGCTATTAATTGCCACTGAAATCAGTCTCATTCTAACATAAGTAATATTCATTTATGGTACATAAATTCAATGAACAGAACGATCCCCTCTTAAGAGATGCATTAATGTTCAGTAATTGTTTAATAAATAAAACTGACCAAGCACAGTAGCTCATACCTATAATCTTAATACTTTAGGAGATCAAGGAGGGAAGATTATTTGTGTCCAGGATTTGGAGGCCAACCCAGGAATATAGTGAGATTCCATCTCTACAAAATAAGCAAACATTAGCTGGGCATGGTGTCATGCACCTGTAGTCCCAGTTACTTGGGAGGCTAAGGTGGAAGGATTGCCTGAGTCTGAGGCTACAGTGAGCCATGGCGATGCCACTGCACTCCAAGCCTGGGTGACAAAGTGAAACCCTGACTCATAAATAAATAAACAAACAAACCAAAATATATTTATGTTGTAATTACAATTTAGAAGAAAATGTTTTCTTTAGGCCACTTGGTCACAATTAATAAGCATTCAAAATTTCAATTTATATTCAGATTTTTGATGCCTAGAAGCATTTTTCAAATGCAAAAAGAAAAGAATTGTCAATCCATAAACCTATATCCAGATAAAATATTCTTCAAGAGAAAAAGGAAACTGAAAAATTCTCTTATAAAGGAAAATTAGGAGAATTTGTCTCCAGCAGACCTACCCTAAAAGAATGACTATAGAAAGTTCTTCAAATAGAAAGGCAATGATCAAAAAAGGATATTAGGAACCCAGTATGGAAGAATAATGTGAAGAATAAGCATGGATGAATACAATAAACCTTTTTTCTTCTCTTAAGTCTTCTACATTATTTTTGAGTTAAAGTAAAAATTATAACACTGTGTGATATGATTCTCAATGTATATAGAGAAAATATAGAAGGCAATTATATTAGAAAAGGGAAAGGGTAAGGGACTTAAAGGGACACAAAGTTTCTATGCTTCATATGAACTGGTATAATGACAACACAAGTAGGTTGTGATAAGTTATGTATACATAATGTAAAACCTAGAGCAACCACAAGAAAAGCTATTCAGAGATACAGTTGAAATATCAATAAATCAAGAAAGATTCCTTAAAAAGTTCAAATAACCTTTAAAAGGGTTAAACAGGGCAAAAAAGAAAACAGAAACAGAAAACAGAGAGCACAAACAGAAAAGATAAATGAAAGACTAAGTTTTGACAAGTCAGTAAGTATATTAAGTGCTAATGGCCTAAATACACCAATTAAAAGACAGAGATTGGTAGAAAGGATTAAAAAATTTAAGCTAACTATGTGCTGTCTATGAGAAATTCACTTCAAATAATACATGTATGAGTTGCTAGAGCCAGGAAACAGTGAGAGAGACAGGGAAAGATTGGTTAATGCATATGAAAGTACAGCTGGATGGGAGAAATAAGTTCTAGTGTTCAATAGCACTATATGGTGACTATAATTAGGAATAACTTATTGTGTATTTTCAAATAGCTAGAAGGACAAATTCTGAATGTTCTCAACACAAAGAAATAATAAATATTTCAGGCGATGGATATGCTAATGACCTTGATTTGAACATTATGCATTGTATACATGTATCAAAATCACACTGTACCCCATAAATATGTACAGTTAAATGTCAAATAAATATAATATCAAGAAAAAGGCACAGAAAAATAAACATATATTTCAGAGTAAAAAAAATCAAACAGATAGGGCCATTACCTCATGATAAAAGAGTTAATTCACCAATAAGACATAGAAGTCCTAAATGCATCTGCATACAACAACAAAAGTTTTCAAAATATACAAAGTAAAAACTGATAAAAATTAAAAGGAGAAATAGACAATTCCAAAATTACAGTTGAAGACTTCAAGTCCCCACTCTAAATAATTGATACAATTATACAGAAAATCTGTAAGGATACAGAAGAACTCAACAATACCTGTAACCAATGTATCTAAACATTTATACAATACTTCATTCCAAAAACAGAATATACACTCTTTCCAAGTTATATGTTATATATTCAAGTACATTTTATAGACTATCCTGGGCCACAAGACAAATCTCAACAAATTTAAAAATTAAATCATACAGAGTATATTCTCCAGAAGCATTTAATACAGTGAAATTACAGAAAAAATCAGTAACAGAAAGATAACAGGAAGATCTTCAGACACTCATAAACTAAATAGCACACTTATGAACAATTCATAAGTCAAAGAGGAAGTCTTAGGGGAAAGTGAAACATATTGAACTGAATGAAAATGAAAACACAACATATCAAACATTGTAGGAGGCCGCTAAATCAGAGCTGAAGGAATGATAGCACTAATTTGCTTATGTCGGAAAAGAGGAAAATTCTTAAATCAAAAATCTAAGCACCCACTTCAGGAAACTAAAAACACAAGAGTAAAATAAACCCAAAGCAAGAAAAGTAGATCAAATAGTAAAGATAAAACCAGAAATAAATGAAATTTAAAACACAGGAAGAAAATCAATGAAAGAAAAATCTGATTCTTGCGGGGGAGGGAGGTCAATAAAACTGGCAAATATCTAACAAGACTGATAAAGCAAAAAGGACAGAAGACACAAAGTACCAACATAATTTAACAGGAAGTATTACTACAGACTATGCAGACATCAAAAGAATAAAATGGGAATATACTATGAATAATCATATACATATACACAAATGCTACTACAATTTACCAACTCTAAGACAGAAGATTTGAATAGCCCCATAATCATTAAGGAAATTGATTTTGTAATTCTAAAGCTCCCAAAAAAGAAATCTCTAAGCCCAGTTGGTTTCACTGGAGAGTTTAATCAGACATTTAATCCTTTGCACTCGGACACATCTCACGGATCACCTACCAGCAGCTAGACTGCACCTTTTTTATAAAATAGTGAAAAATAAATCACTTTTATAGCATAGCGTTGGAACCAATTATTTTATTGTAATGATATTTGCTTATAATGGAATTTTGGACATTGAGGAACTTATGTATGACCAAAAAAATCAAAATTTTCTATATTTTTCTAATGTGTGGTAATGTGTAAAACAGTCACCAACATGCATTGCAGTTTCATTGATACCTGTTGTGCAATAGTAATTTGTCTTCCACCTCGTGTTTTTCTATTCAAGCAGACAATGCAGCCTCATTTTCTTCCTCCCACATTAATAATATGAAATTTATTATCCAGTGTATTGTTCAAAGATGTGGAAGAATACACTTGTAATTTCTGAAAACCACTTCCTAACTGATCAATCATATCTAAGTATATATTCCATTATTTGCTTTTATGTGCAATTTGAATGGAAACATTCATGGAAACCCACAGTTGTAAAAAATTTGTGCTTGCATAAGTCTGTCCTATATAATCACCAGCAATCTCTTTATGTCCTCTGAGAGGGAACATCTGAGTGGTTTGCAAGATTTACGATGTTTCCCCCAGAGAAGACATCTGAGTACACAGGGTTAAGGAAGTGACACTACTTCTACAAAATATCTTCTAAAAACAGAAGAGAAGGGAACATTTCGACTATTACTTTGATACTACACCAGACAAAGGCAGAACAAAAAATAAAACTAAAAACCAACATCCTTAATGAGCAGATACGAAAATGCTTAACAAAATATTAGCAAATAGAATTCAGCAACATATAAAAAGAATTTAATACCATAATAAAGCAAAAGTTTTTTCTAGTTATTCATGACAGGTTAAATAGTAAAAAAATCAATGTATTCCATCACATTAACAGGCTTAACGAAGAAATATTATAATTATATCAACTGATAACAGAAAAAGTATTTGAAAAATTTAATGCCCATTTATTATAAAAAGTATCAGAAAACTGGAAATAGAGAACTTCCTCAACTAGATAAAGAAGAACTAGGAAAAAACTCCATAGTTAATATCATACAATGAAAGACTCCATGCTTTCCTTCTAATACTGAGAACTAAGCAGGGATGTATGCTCTTACCACTGCTATTCAACAAAGTACTGTAAGTTCTAGTCAGGACAATAAGACAAGTAAAAGTAATAAAAGACATACAGAAAAGAAGAAATAAAGCTGTCCCTATTTGCAGGTCATGATAGTCTACATAGAGAACCCCAAGAATCCAAAAAAAGCAAAAGCTTTCTACAGGTGGAAATGAAAAAAACAAAATCAAAAGAATTACTAGCTACATCTAATAAGCAAGGTCCAGCAAGGTTGCAGTATATAAGATCAATATACAAAAATTAATAGTATTTCTGTATGCTAGAAATGAACACATGGAAACCAAAATGAAAAGTACAATACCACTTACAATCACTCAAAAAGCACCAAACACTTTAGGTGGAAATCTAACAAAACATGCACAGAACTTGTATGTTAAAAGTTTTTATAAAATACAGATGAAATTTAAAAAGAAAAAAGATCTAGAATATAAAGGATTAACATAATTTCTATCAAAATCTTAGAGACAGTGTTACTCTAAAATGTATATGAAAAGGCAAAAGAAATAGATTAAAACAAGTTGGAAAAAAGAAGGTATCGCTCTACCTGATTTCAATATTTATTATGTAACTATAATAATCAAGACTGTGCAAGACTGACAGAGACAGATATATACAGATCAATAAAAAATCCAGAACCCAGAAATAGTCCCATACAAATATGACCAATGAAGATTTTATAAAGATGTAAAAGCAATTCAATGAAGAAAAGATAGTTTTCAACAAATGCTGCTAAAGCAATTTGATATCATAGGCATAAAAAAAAATCTTGCCCCAAACCTCACAGTTTATACAAAAATTAATTCAAAATACATCATAGATTTAAATGCAGAACATAAAACCATGAAAATTTTAGAATAATAAAAATAAAAATCTTTAGGACTATAACTTGGTAAAGATTTCTTAGATATGATTCCAAAAGCGTGATTCACAAAAGAACAAAAACTGATATACTGAACTTCAATAAAATTAAAACTTTTGCTCTATGAAAGATTCTGTTAAGAGGATGAAAAGACAAGCTATAGACTGGAAGAAAACATTTGCAAATCACTTATCTGATAAAGGACTCATATTAGAAATATATTGAGAGCTCTGCAAGGTCAACAGTAACAAACCAAACAATTCAATTCGAAAATAGGCAAAAAACACAAAGAAAGATGTTACAAAAGAGGATATACGAAGGGCATATAAGCACAAGAAAAGATGCTCAACATAAGCAGCCATCAAGGAAATACAAATTAAGACTACCTGCGCTATTGCTACACAACTACTAGAACAGCAAAAATAAAAAATAGAGCCAATACTAAATGCTCATGTGGATGAACAGAAACTGGATCTCTCATTCATTGCTGGTAGGCATGTAAAATGGTTCGGCTACTTTGGAAAACAGTTTGACAGTTTTTTAAAATTCTAAATATATGCTTACTAGACAACCCAACGATTACACTTCTGGCATTTATCCACAGAAATGAAAACGAATCCAAACGAAAATCTACAACGGTTGTCTCATAGCAGCTTTAGTAGTAATAGTGAAAAACTAGAAACAACAAAAGCATCCTATGATAGATAAACAGTTAAACAAACTGTGATACATCCATACATGGAAAACTATAAGAAAATGTGGATGGATCTCAAGGACAAAAAAAAAATCTCAAAATATATATGATTCCATTTATATATAATTCTCAAAAAGACAATATAGAGGTTGAGAGGAGATCAGTGATCACCAGGGACTAGGGATTTGGGGTAGACAAGAGTGTGACAGCAAAGAGGTTGCATGAGTGAGATCTTTGTGGTAATGGAATAGTTCTGTATCTTGAATGCAGTGGTGGTTATAAAAAACTACACACAGGGTAAAACAGAACTATGATTACACATTATACTAATATTAATTTTCTGGTTTTGATATTGCACTATAGAAATGTAAGATGTACACATGGGGAAACCGGGTGAGGAATATACAAGGTCTTTGTAACTTCTTGTGAATCCATAATTATTTCCAAATAAAATTTTAAAAAGATTTAATATGTAAGGAAGTACATAGATTTTTCAAGAATTTTTTTATGGAGCACTTTTAACAAACACCTATAAAGCAGTGATTTTTTTTTTTTTTTTTTTGAGTTGAAGTCTCACTCTGTTGCCCAGGCTGGAGTGCAGTGGCATGTTCACGGATACCCCAGCATCAACCTGCTGGGCTCCGGCGATCCTTCCGTCTTAGCCTTCCAAGTAGTCAGAACTACAGGTGTGTGCCACCGCCATGTTGCCCAGGCTAGTCTTGAATCCATGGGCTCAGGCAATCCTCTCACCCCAGCCACCCATAGTGCTGGGATTATAGGCGTGAGCCACTGCGCCTGGCCAGCAGTGGTCTTAATGAAAACAATAACAAAATGAGTATATAAGCCTCTAGGGAAAACTTTCTCCCTCTCTTACTACTGTTGAAAAAGGAGCTGAGTTAAAGCACAAGACACTTTATCCCCAGGCAGGATAGGTGTTGCTCAAGTTTGAGAACACTGGTAAGTCACATACTATAGGGACAGAACTTTCAAACACGTAGAATATCAGTTTTGACATTATTTTCATACACTGGTGGGAGCGTAAGTTGATGCAAACTTTATGGAAAACAATATATCAATATCCTAACAAAATGAGAAATGTTTTTACCCTTTGGTATAGCAAAATAGTAGGTCATAACCAACACTTAAAAACGAAACAGGATAGGGAAAAAGTCAGTAAGGACACCTAGCAGTGGTATCCTGAAACTGTCGTTTCAGATATGTTTATGAGTGTGTATGCGTGTACTGGGTCATAACATAAAATTCTTACTACAGGTTGGGATCAAAGAAGTTTGGAAGCTACTGATTCAGCTCTAAAAGGACAATCTGAGGCAAAGGTGATAAGCTGACACTTTGGAAAGGGAGAAGTCCAATGCCAGGATATGAAGAAAAGTGAAAGAAAATATGGTAGAAAAGGAGACAAAGCAAATAAGAGGTAGTATATAACCAAGCTCTGCAGTACCATTAGAGAATATGGCCTATCTGGGATAAACGAGATGAGAGGGAGAGAATTATCTGAACTATGCTAAAGAAAAGGAAGAAGAGATCCTGCAAAGGTTTTCCCACAGGGTGTTAATTCCTAAGAGAAATCACAAATACTTCTTGTTTTCCACATGACACCATTTTCTTTGCTTAAAAGGTTGACTATAGGCACTCACTGTCCCCAGGCTTCCAAGAACTGTACTAGTGCTATGGTCTAAATGTCTGTGTTCCCTGCCAAATTCGTATGTTGAAACTTAATCCCCAATGTGATTATATTGAGAAGTAGGACTTTTGGGGAGTGATTAGGTCATGAGGGCTCCACCTTCATGACTGGGATTAGTGTCTTTATAATAGAGGCCTGAGGGAACTTGTTCCTCTCTTCTATCATGTGAAGATTCATTAATCTTAAATTCATTCAGAATATTATCTGTGAAATAATTATAATAAACATAGGCCCAGTCCAAGAAGAACAATGTATTGCATTCGTTATTTAATTTTTTTTCAGAGAAATGTCTTAGATCAAAATATTTCTTAAGTATAGAATATATTTTAATAATATAGACTCCTTTTCCCTTTTTTTGTTTTAAGGCAACCAATATTACATGTTAGACTGAAAATATTATGCTTTACCAGCTTTCAGTTATCTTTCAAAAATTACTGAAATCCCACTGTGCCTCATTCCATGTATTTGCAAAGTGGAAGTAAAAACATAATATATCTTGAAGTGTCACTGTGCTTATATTAAGCAATTTAATTCATATAAATAGCTTAGAACAGAGCCTAGCAAATAATAAGAGCTTTAGAAGTTTTAACTCATGTTAGTCTCACTTTTGGAGGTGCTGATATTATTAATGTCATCATCATTATCTTCTACTCTATAGGCAGAACTAATATTTCTTCATCTATCTCTGTGTTATAATTAATACATACCAACATCCTAGAATTAAGCACACTGCACCACTGATTGCTGTTTTTCTGTCTTCCTCCATCTAATGAGTTTCTATGATAAAGGAGAAAGGCAAATCCATTTAAAGTATAGAAAGTCCTTGCCATTTACCAAACAGTTCAAAGTAAACCGAAAGACCTTAGTACATTAATTTAGAATATCATTCCTTATATGTGCAATAACATCGTATGTTGAGAATTGGTTACATTGTATTGTAGTAATTGTGGCTATAGAGATAGAATACAGATTTATTTATATTTAAATAATTTCTAGATAAAAATATGCTGAATAGAGGTTTTCAATCTAGTCTTATAATTAGATGATGTTATTAAGTTGTAATTAAATAAATATGATAAAACTAAAAAAAAAAAATAAAAAAGGAAATTGGAACTAGCAACCAATTCCTGATCAAAACCCCAAGTGCCCATGCCATAAGAGATAACATAGACAAGTGGTACCTCATCAAACTGAAAAACTTCTGCAAAGCAAAAGGAACCATCAAGAGAGTGGGAAGACAGCCCACAGAATGGGAAAAAAAATATTTGCCAACTGTATATCTGACAAAGATCTAGCATCCAGGATCTACAAGGAACTCAAATGTACCAAAAGGAAAAAACCAAACAGTCCCATTAAAAAGTGGGCAAAAGACATGAACAGACACTTCTCAAAAGAACATATAAAGTCAGCCAACAGACTCATGAAAAAATGCTCAGCCTCACTAATCATCAGAGAAAGGCAAATCAAAACCACACTGAGATACCATCTAATTCCAGTAAGAATGGCCATCATTAATAAAACAAACAACAACAGATGCTGGCAAGGATGCCAAGAAAAAGGAATGCTTCTACACTGCTGGTAGAAATGCAAACTAGTGCAAACTCTTTGGAAAATAGTGTGGCGATTTCTAAAAGAACTAGTCATTGACCTTCCAAATGACCCAGCAATCCCCCTACTGGGAATATACCTGGAGGAACTCAAATCATTTTACAAAAAAGAGACTTGCACATGCATGTTTACTGCAGCACTATTCACAATAGCAACAACATGGAACCAACCGTGATGTCATCAAAACCAAACTGGATTTTTAAAAATGTGGTACATATACACAATGGAATATTACGCAGTTATAAAGGACAAACATATGGACTTCACAGCAACTTGGATGGATTCAGAGTCTATCATATTCAGTGATCTATCACAGGAACAAGGAACAGAGTACCATATGTATTCAGTCATAAGCAAACCCTGAACATTTACCATAATACTATAAGAAAGGGATTGGCAGTAGCAGGATACTGCTGGGGTGGAGGGGGGGGGACAGAACACAACATCAATATGAGTGCCTGATCTCAAACCAGGCAAAGTGGGGACCAAAGGGAGGCCTAAACTTTACCTGTACGGTGACCACTTGTATACCTAATCCTGAATTGTACCCCACATCTTTAAAATAAAATTAAAAGACAAAAAAATAAATTATTTAGAAATACTTACAGATAAATCATATGATATGTGAAATATGCTTTAAAATAATATTACAATAGGTAAGCAGGTCTGCTGGAAACAAGACAAGTCCTGAATTAAATTATTAAAGCTGACTGAATGGTAAATGGGAGTTCATTATACTATTCTACATACTGTTGTATATGTTTAAAACACTCCATAAAAACAAAAGTATGTGTTATCTCGGGCCAGTATTGCTTTCTTAAGAAATCAGAGAGAATAGAACTATTTAACACATAGCTTGTGCAAACATTTTCTAGCAAAGGTGGTCTACACCTTTGTGAACTGATATTTCTCTTTCAAATATATTGTACTCCTTTTTAAAAGGCTCAAAAAACATAACCAATATTCAAATAAAACAAAAAGGATTTTTGAAGCAATTAAAAAAATCTGAATATGGACTAGACAATTTGTGATATTAAGAAATTGTTAATTTTGTTAGGTGCAATAATGATATCGCAGTTATGCAAGAAAATAACTTAACTTTTCACACCAGGCATGGTGGCTCACACCTGTGATCCAGCACTTTGGGAGGCTGAAAATATATGAGGATATGATAAAGGTATATATGTCTCTATTTAAAAAAAAAAAAAAAGGTGGCCAGGCATGGTGGCTCAAGTCTGTAACTCCAGCATTTTGGGAGGCCAAGGCAAAAGGACTGCCTGAGCTCAGGGGTCCAACACCAGCCTGTGCAACTTGGTGAGATCACGTCTCCACAATAAATCAAAAAATAAATAAATAAATAAGCCAGGTGTGGTAGCATGTGCCTGTAATTCTAGCTACTTGGAAGGCTGAGGTGGAAGGATCACCTGAGCCCAGCAGGTTGAGGCTAGGGTAGCCGTGAGCATGCCACTGCACTCCAGCATTAGGCAAGAGTGAGACTCTGACCACGCCCCCAAAAAAGGCAATTACAAACTGTGGAGTAAAAAGATGAAGGAACAGTCAGAATATAAAACAAACTAGTGGCGTGATTTTTTAAAATTGATAAAGTGCAAGAAAAGATATGCAAACATATTGCTTGAGTAGAGTAACATTATAACTTTGGTCCACAGAAAAGAAAAAATAACCCTAGCACCACAATGATTAAGTAAAGATTATTCTTTTCAGCTTTTAGAACCAACTCATTGACAAAGCCTGAAAGTCTTAACTCTTACTACAAAACAGAATATAAATGTTACGTTATCAACCTGGTCAAAAACAAAAGAAAAGGTGGGAAATGGAAACAGAGGAGGAAAAGAGACAAGATGAAAAAATTTGGATAAATGTCCTACTACCCTAATCTACATGGTACACATTTAAACTGCAATGTCTATGTAGCTTAAATGTTATTTACAGTTGCAAAGATACCATTAGACGAACTAAATATATCTTTAAACTCTGGAGTAAAAGGGAAGGGGGGAGAAAAATGACAGTGTAAGTGAGAGTTAAAGTCTCATCTTTCTTAGTAAAGAGTCAATAGACATAATTTGAAGTTAATAAATCGAGAAATAAAGTAGATGTCAACCAAAAAAAAGCTCAGGACCAGATGACTTCAGGAATAATTCTACCAATCATTTAAAATAAAAATTTGTGACCAGAAAACTATAGCAATATCCCTAATAAATATTAATTTTTAAATCTTAAAAAAAAACTAGGAAACTAAATTCAACAGCATAGTACAACAATTGTATACCACAACCAAGTGGGATTTACATGTTGAAGGCAAGGATGGTTCAAAGTACAAAAATTAATCAATGTAATACACCACATTAACAGAGTTACGTACAAAAATATCATGATGATCTCGATTGATGCAAAAAAAAGCATATGACAAAGTTCAATATCATTTCATGAAAAAAGTATGTCATAAATGAGGAATAGAAGAAAACAACCTCAATATGATAAAAGGCATATATGATAGCCCACAGCTATCATATTCAATAGTAAAAGACTAAAAGCTTTTCCTCTAAGATCAGAAACAAGACAAGGGTGACCACTTTCATCACTTTTATTCAATGTATTGCTGGAAATCCTAGCTAGAGCAATTAGGCCAAAAAAAAAAGAAGGAAGGAAGGAAGGAAGGAAGGAAGGAAGGAAGGAAGGAAGGAAGGAAGGAAGGAAGGAAACAAAGAAACAAAGAAACAAAGAAAGAAAAGGCACTCAAATCAGAAAGAAAAATAAAATTGTCTCCATGCAGATGACATGATCTGTATGCAGAAAACCCTAAAGATGCCACAAAGAAACTGTTAGAATTAATAAATGATTTTGGCAAAGTTCCAGAACTCAAAACCAACATACCAAAAACCAGCTACTTTTTTATATACTATGATCAATCAGAAAAGAAAACTTTTAAAAAATTCCATTTACCACAGCATCAAAAAAGGATAAAATACTTAGAAATATATTTAACCAAGGAGGTAAAAAAAACTTGTACACTGAAAACTACAGAACATTGCTAAAATAAATAAAAGAGTATACAAATAAATGGAAAAATATCCCAAACTGATGGATTTAAAGACTTAATATTGTTTAAAATATCCATATTACCCAAAGTGATCTACAAAATCAATGCAAACTTTATCAAATTATCAGTGACTTTATTTTGAGGGTCAAGGGACCCCAAATAGCCAAAACAATCTTGAAAAAGAACAAAGTTGGAGGCCTCACATGTCCCGATTTTAAAATAAACTACCAAATAACAGTAATCAAGACAGTGGTTTTGTCATGGGGCAGAGCTATAGACCAATGGAACAGAATAGAAAGCCCAGAAATGAACACTTGGATTCACGACAAAAATGATTTTCAGTGATTGTCAAGACTATACAAAAAAGAAAAAAGTCTCTTCAACAAAACAGTGCTGGGAAAATTGGATAGTCACATGAAAAAGAATGATGTCAAACTCTTACCATATATACAAGTTAACTAAATGGATTAAAGACTGAAACATAATATCAATAGTATCTACTGAAAGAATGGCAACTGAGATCTTTTTCAGACTTTGTACTCTGGCGGACCCAACTCTTATCCATACCCAGAATACCAGGAAATCCTTCTTCTAGTCAGGACCACCAGGAATACAGTCTCAACACCCCCCTACGACACCATCAACCAGCCAACAAGTCCCTATCCCTCTGCCAAAACCTCTTAATAAACCCTATACTCTAAATTTTTTAGGAAGCAAGTATGAGAGATTTCTCCTGCCCTCCCTGCTCAGCTGCTTTGCAGTATTAAACTCTTTCTCCACTGCAACGGCTGCATCAGTTTTGGGTTTTCTGGGCAGTGGGCACAGGAATCCAATCAGGCTGTGACAATTATATAAAGTTGTCACATCTAGGTAGAATGGAAGAGTTTACAGCAGGCCAATATGCTTGCTAAAAACAAGTAAAAAGCTAAATGAATTATAAAAATCATATTTTTAGGGACAGCAGAGAACTGTGGACACTTAAGAAACAAAAGGTCTGGCTGAGCATGGTGGCTCATGCCTATAATCCCGGCACTTTGGGAGTCCAAGGCAGGAGAATCACTTGAGCCCAGGAGTTGAAGACCAGCCTTGGCATCATAGCGAGAGCTTGTCTCTAAAACAAATTTTTAAAGTGAGCCTAGCATGGTGCTTACTTGTAGTCCCAGCTTCTCAGGTGCCTGAGGCACAGAATTTGCTTGAGCCCAGTAGTTCAAGGCTGCAGTAAGCTATGATAATACCACTGCACTCCAGCCTGGGGGACAGAGTAATTCTCCAAAAAAGAATTTTTTTTTAAAATAAACAAACACAAAAAAATCAAGAAAGTCTAAAATTTCAAAGAGAAGGAATCTTTTTAGGCTGTCCATCTGTCTTTAATCTGGAGGTATTTCTTAGTTATGGTGTTGGCTAGAGAAGGAGTCCCAACGCCAGTACAGGTCCATGCCTGTTAGAAACTGGACCACACAGCAGGTGAGCAGCAGGCAAGTAGAGCTCCACCCTCTGTCAGATCGGTGGTGGCGTTAAGAGTCTCACAGGAGCATGAACCCTACTGTAAACACATGCGAGGAATCTAGGTTGTACCCTCCTTGCGAGAATCTAATGCCTGATGACACACACACACACACACACACACACACACACACACACACACCATCCATGGAAAAACTGTCTTACATGAAACTGGTCCCCAATGCCAAAAAGTTGGGAACCACCAGGCTAGTGGATGAAAATTGAGGCTTGGCTTATGTATAATATTGTTGGTGAGGAACAGAGAAGCCAAGATGCTTTTGGGGTGCACGCAGGGATGGAGTGACAAAATTAGGGGACTAATTCTTCCAAAAAGGGTCACATAAGGACCTCAAGCTTAAGGCTGGTATCTCCCTCAGGACATCTGCTGAATTTTAAAACTGTGCAGGGCAAGAGGCTAAACAGTTAACTGGAAAACTGAAAATCCAAGTGAAACTTCCCACCTTTGGCACAGCTAAGGGGACAAAGACCAATAGGCTTTGAATTGAAAGCCCTGGAAGATAATATCTGAGAAAGGAGAAATAAAAAGAAGAGTACCACCAAACTACTAAAATAGCAACCCAGCCTCCACATCATTTAAAGTGACTAGCTCCCCAGTCCATTGGCCTAGGAAAAAAAGGTGAGCCCCCTCCCACCCTGGCAAAAAGTACCATTACCTGGTAATGTTTACTTTGTTTTGATTTTTAGTACACAATGTCTGAATGCCTGACATTCAATAAAAAATTATGAGACATAAAACAATCAACAAACTTGACCCAATTGACATTTATTGAACACTCCAACAACAATAGAACACAGATTCTTTTCAAGTGTACATGAGGAACATTTACCAAGACAGACCATATTTTGGGTCACAAAACAAATTTAAAAGAATCTCACTGCAATGGAATAAAATTAATAGTAGCAAAGATCTCTGGAAAATAATCAAATATTTGGAAACTACATAACACATTTCAAAATAATCTATAGATAAAAGATCCACAAGAGCGAAACTATAAAAGTATGTTGAACTGAATGAAAAATGAAATATATCAAAAACTTGTAAGCAAGTAGAGAAAGTGTATAGCATGCTTATATTAGAAAAGAAAAAAGGTCACAAGCCAATGACCTCAGCTTCTATCTTAAGAAACTAGAAAAAGACAACAAATTTAAGCCAAAGAAAGAAAATAATAAAAATCAGAGCATGAGTAGACCAGCCCGGGCAACTTGGCGAGACCTCATCTCTACAATAAATTTAAAAATTAGCCGGGAGTGGTCGCGTGCATCTGTAGTTCCAGTCACTTGGAAGGCTGAGGCGGCAGGATCACTGGAGTCCAGCAGGTCGACCCTGGGGTGGCCATGAGCGTGCCACTGCACTCCAGCCTGGGCAACAGAGTGAGACTCCAACTCAAAAAAAACCAAACAAACAAACAAACAAAAAAAGCACTCTAAGCAAGTTTTAAAAATCCATTTAAAATTACATTAAATTGGGAGGAAAAATTTAAAAAGAGCCATGTTTGGTACATATTACGAAAGTAATAAAACAACAGGAATAACAATCTAGCATTTACTGAACACGTAATAAATGTGATAAATACCTGTTTTTCTAAGTAATATGCATATATTGTCTTATTTAATCACCATATAATATTATAAACTAGTATTATCTCTATTTTTTTTTTTTTTTTTTGGAAAGATGAGGTCTCACTCTGTCACCCAGGCTGGAGCGCAGTGGTGTGATCGTAGCTTACTACAGTCTTAAACTCCTGGGAATCTCCATTTTACTGATAAGAAATTGAGGAATCAAGAGGTAACATAATTTGTCAAAAGTCATGCAGCCAGTTAATGGTAGAGCCAGGATATGAAAGTTAAGCAGGCTAGCTATAGAGCTCTACACCCTTCACCACTACACTGTGCTATAAATATAAGCAAACAGCCTTGTTCAAATAGTTTGCTATCTTAGCTAGTAAGTTTCAGGTAACAAATAAGATGCAGCTGTGTGCAGAATAAAATCACACTTAATCTGGTTATGTCACTGTGCATAAACAGGGAAAATGGTAAAATATCTAAAAACATTTTCCTGACCCCACTGTTTCCTGAAAAGAGCTAAAAAAGTAAAAGGCAATCACCATCAGAAATAGCCATAAGAACATGAAAAAAATGCATAACTTCCAAACAGGAACACACTAAAACTATAGATTATATTAAACTTTGATATCTTATCTTTTCTCTTGAAAATAGTTTAACAAAACAGTTTTTGTCCTCAATTTAAACTGGAGGATGCAGAAAATGCTAATGTTATATGTCTAGCAGGTAAATGAAATGCCACAGAAATCCTGTATTAAGTTAATGCCAATTCTTTCAGTGATAAGAAACTATTTCTTGGTATTTAGATTTTCCAATTTTGGAGTAATTTTTAAAACTCTCCATTGAACACAGATGACTGGGGGGAAAAGTTATAGCTCAAATTTTAATCCTATGTGTGGATTACTTCACAGATTCCCATGCAACTCAAACAACTTATACGAGGGGGGATCCCCAGAAAAATGGAATTTTCTTTTGGAGGGCAGGCCCCTTGTAGTACAGGATCCACCTGCTAGTTAAGTATTCTATGAACCCACTGTTTTTTATCTGGAAATTTTGAAAAGATTGCATCACAATTTGTGGAAGAAACATTCCAAGTTGTGGCAAACAGGTGACTGGTTCTTCCACCATGACAATGTACCTAACCACATCTTGTTTAAGTGTTCAGCAGTTTTTTTTTTTTTTTTGCCAAAACCAGCATGACTCCTATGCCCCACCCTCCTTGTTCACCTGATTTTGCCCCAGTCACTTTTTTTGCTTTCCTGGATGAAAAATGTCCTCAAAGGGAAATGGCTTGCCTATGTGAAAGGGGCAGAAGCACTAAAAGGCATCAAAACTGATGAGTTAAAAAACTGGTCTGAGCAGTGGAAAAAGCATCTTGACAGGTATAGTGCATCAGAGAGTACTTTGAAGATGACTGTAGTTTAAACATGTAAGAATAAATACATATTTTTAAATAAATAAATTCCAGGTTTTTGGGGGTCTCCCCTCATATAAGAACATTTCTATCCAAATGATTTCATGCTCATGAAATACAAAGTCAGGCTGGGTGTGGAGATGTACAACTGTAATCCTAGCACTTTGGGAGTTCAAGGCAGGAGAATTGCTTGAGCACAGTTGTTCAAGACTGGCCTAGGCAACATAGCAAGACCTCGTCTCTACAACAAAAAAAAAAAAAAAAAAAGAAAGAAATTAGCTGGATATAGTGGCATGCACCCACAGTTCCAGCTACTCGGGAGGCTGAAGCAGAAGAATCCCATGAGCCCAGTAGGTCAATGCTGCGATGACCCATGGTCGTGCCCTGCACTCCAGCTTAGGCAACAGAGTGAGACTCCAACTCAAAAAAATAAAAATACTGAAAACAAGTAAATAGAAAAAGACTGATAAGTAAATTATTACACAAACATAGATGAGAATACCATATAGCTCTTAAAAATAATCACGTAGTAGAAAAATACTGACATAAAAATATGTGGATAAATCACTGTTAGAATAGCATACATGACAGTGGACGCACTGTAAGCCCATACATCAAGTATCTATAAGTGTACATATACTTATGCAGCGGCCAAGCAAAATGCAGGAAGATGACATTCCAAAAGACCAACAACAACATTCTTGGTGGTGGGATTTCCAATTACGTTTTAAAATTTTAATCTGTGCTCTTTTAGTGTTTCCCAAGTTTTTCATTAAGGATGTGCTGGGGAAAAGAGATTAAGAAAGAAATAAAGACAACTATTCACAGTAAACCATACTTTAATAAATAATAAATTCTTAGCTAGGAATATGGTTTAACTTTCATTAGTAGAACCCCCTTTTGTCATTTTTTTTTTAAATACAAAAACTTTTGAACATGTATGAACCTGTACTTTCATTTTCTACTATCTGGGGTGAGAATTAAAAATGTAAGTACCTAAATATGAACTCTGTAAAATATGTATATTTTGTCTTAATATGTCATTATTAACATAGAAATGAAAATAAAGTATTTCTGAAAAATAAAAAACAATATCCAAAACAGCACACTATAAAAGTCAAAGCAATTCATAAAAATTCTTCATTTCATTATTTATAAGTGATTTCTTTCTGTAGACTTTTAAGACTTAAAATAGCAGAATTGCATCTTTGTGAAATACACAACTAAAATAATAACTCAGAGTTGAGACTATATTTACAAGAATGAGTTTAGATAATTTAATATTTGTATAATCAAAAACATGGAGAAAAACAGGAATCTCTTTATAACTAATACACAGAAGTTACACCTAACTGGGCTATTAACAAATGGTTATGAAACAACCTATAAATATGCCATTATACTATAAGAAAGGGATTGGCAGTAGTGGAAAACTGCCAGGGAAGGGGAGATGGGCTTGGCAATAGTGGGAAACTGCCCGGGGGATGGCACACCTATCAACAAGGGTACCTCATAATGAACATTTGTATACCTAACCCTGAATTTTACCATCTTTAAAATAAAAAATTTAAAATAAATAAATAAATAATATTCCATTATATAATTGTAGTCAATTAGAATTAAATTGCCCTGACACTTAAAAGTGCTCTATAAATAACTCCTACAACTCCATCTGGAATTTTAGAAAAGGAGAAAATGCAACATCCATTGGTATAATGACTACAGGAAACAGATTTTTTTAAATGTTATTTTATGCATCTGTAAAGAACTGTAAGGAAGCCAGGTATGGTGGCTCACATCGGTAAATCCAGCACTTTTGGAGACAGAGGCAAGGGGGTTGCCTGAGCTCAGGGGTTCAAGACCAGCCTGGACAACTTGGCAAGACCTCTTCTCTACAACTAATCAAAAAATCAGCCAGGCGTTGTGGCGCATGCCTGTGGTTCCCGCTATTTAAAAGGCCAAGGCAGAAGGATCACATGAGCCGAGTAGGTCAAGGCTGCAGTGGCCGTGAGCATACCACTTTACTCCAGCCTGAGCGACAGAATGAGACTCTGACTCAAAAACAAAACAAAAGAAAACAAAAAAGAACTGTAAGGAAACAGATACAAACAATAAAAGGTAGTTTTGCTACAGTGTGGGACTTTGAGTGATATACCCCCTACAATGTTGTTTTATTAAAATATTAACAGCAAATAAATTTTTTATTTGACATAGCACCCAAAGTAAAATGTGGGAGAGAGGTGACATTAAATAGATGCTTTGAGGAAAGAATGAGATACTAACACTGGCTGATGTATTTGATGGAAGATAACAGTTAACTGATAGAATTAAATTTTCTAATTTAATATGTCTAGCTATCTTGAAATCTAAAGTTTGTAGGGGTTATATTATAATTATCAAATAAAATAGCTAATGACTCTTTCCAGTGGAAAAGCCTAAAAAAAAAAAAAAAAACTATTAAGATAGCTAGTCTGAGCCGGGCTCGGTGGCTCAGCCTGTAATCCCGCGCCTTTGGGAGGCTGAGGTGAGTGGATTGCCTGAGCCCGCGGGTTTGAGACCCGCCTGGGCAACTTGGCAAGACCTCATCTCTACAATAAATTTAAAAAAATTAGCTGGGTGTGGTAGTGCGCGCCTGTAGTTCCAGCTACTTGGAAGGCTGAGGC
>NW_007062047.1:1220874-1224247 GCF_000164805.1 Carlito syrichta
AAGATAGTCTGATAGATGCTTGCTATAAAAATTCAACTTAATTCCTTACATTAAGAGTTAAGATCTGGGCTTTCTAATTTTATTCCATCCTTTCTTTTGAGTTGGAGTCTCACTCTGCTGCCTAGGCTGGAGTGCAGTGGTGTTCATGGCCACCACGGCCTTGACATGCTGGGCTCAGGGGATCCTTCCAAGTAGCTGGAACTACAGCCACGCACTACCACACCTGGCTAATTTTTTATTTATTGTAGAGATGAGGTCTCGCCAAGTTGCCCATGCTGGTCTCAAACCCGTGGCTCAGGCAATCCTCGCACTTCAGCCTCCCAAAGTGCTGAGATTACAGGTGTGAGCCACCAGGTCCCATCATCTATCCTTTCTTAACTCATTGAGATACATATTCTCCCTCAAAACTTCATGCCTTCCCCCCACACCCCCCAAAAGCCAGAAAGAGTCTCATCCTTACACACTTTATATCCATCTTGCTTTTGGTACCTGTCATCTCCTATCTTACACTGTAATTATTAATTTACATATTAAATAACCATAGTAGGCAGCGTTCGGTGGCTCAGTTTATAATCCCAGCACTTTGGGAGGCCGAGGCGAGTGGACTGCCTGAGCCCATGGGTTCAAGACCAGCCCCAGAAACTTGGCGAGACCTCATCTCTACAATAAATAAATTTTAAAAATTAGCCCAGCGTGATAGCGTTCACCTGTAGTTCGAGTTACTTGGAAGGCTGAGGTGGAAAGATCTCCAAAGCCCAGCAGGTCGACGCCGGACTGGCCGTGAGCGTGCCACTGCACTCCAGCCTGGGCAACAGACACTCAACTCAATAATAATAATAATAATAACAATCATAGTAGACTTCAAACCCACGGAGGGCACAGTCAACTGCATGTATCTTTCTATGTACATCACAAAGTAAATAGTCTTGGTTAACACTTTATGCAAACTCCATCACCTACAAAGAATTAAGGCTTTATAATTCTCTGTAACTTGATTTAACAACCAACCAACCCGCCCTCTGAAGCCATCAGAGAAGCAGTGAGGACTGGGGGGAGAGTACATTACTAGTGGTCTGCGGTCAGCTAAGCACAAGCCAGACCAGAGAGCCTCTCCTCCCCTTTCGCCTTCAAAAGCTGGACTTTCATACAAGTCCATCTATGTTCCTTAGTTAGACACAGAGTCAGCTTAGGTTCACTTCAGAGGGCATGAAGAGGCTGATGTCTAGAAGGCTTTCCTGGCAGTCTGCAAGTACAGGAGACTAAAATCAGTTTAGCCCACAAGCCACTGATAAAGCCCAAAGCCAAAGAAAACCCTAAAACTCAGACTCTAACGAGTCCTATAAAATTTAAGGAATTCAAGTCTTTATGCTGAATCCAATCTATACAGATAAAGTTCACACAGTATGTCCCCTATCCCCCACCCCTGCAAATTCTACTGGCCTCAAAAGAAATGAATGTCCTAAGGTGTATAACAAATGTTAAGCTTTCTGGCATGCTCCAGGTCATTTCCCTATCCTGTGGGTAATAACAGAGCCCACTATGGGCAAACTGGCAGAATAGATGATCATTCAAGACAGTTCTGTTTTCAAGACTGAAAAGGATATATTTGCAAATGTACAGAAAAAGATCTAGAAGGTTACATACCAAAGTGCTTGCAGTGGTTATCTATGGGCAGGAATATGAGCTAGAAGTGGAAATAAGGGGTTGTCACTTATAAATACATACTGTACCATTTCAACTTTTCATGAGCATCAATTTCCTTCTGTAACTTTACAAACAAAACTTAAAATAAAAATTTGAAATGTGATTCCATTTTTAAAAAAAGATTGCACAGACCCACACGGAGTTCAAATGAAAAATAAGTGCCATTTTGCAGGAGTTTGTCTACTAGAAATCTACATATCAACTAGAAATAATACAAGTATCCTATCCTACAAAATACTGGTAATGGTATTAAAAATGTCCACAGCAAGTGCTGCTCTGTATTCACTATTCACTACTTTGATTATACAACATTAGTCACCAGAGGGAGTTTAAGTGTCACCTAAATTTTACCTACTCTAACAACCCCCTTTCAATCTTAACCTCATTAAAAAGGTTTACAACAATCTATTGTCCCAAACAAAACACTTGCTTTTAGTTTTATTTTTTCATAAGAAGTAAAAACACACACACACATTCATTGGGATTCATATCCGATTTCCTTAAGAGACAGAAGTTTCCCAACCTGAAAAGTAAACTAACCTGGACAATCAAGTTCACTATCATTTTAACAAAATGTCCATATTCTCCAATTGTTTGTCATGAAAATTTGGGGTTAATAAAAGTAAAATTGTATATACCTAGAAAAAATTGGGAGACATAAAACTATACTCTGAAAGCAGCATAATCCAGCCGTAACGCCAAATGTATATATTTAAGGCAAAATATACATAAACGTCTTTAAAAGATAAATTTATGACCTCAGCATCTTAAAAATTAGAGTGCAAGTAGCCATCAAATTTACCCACACTTAACTTTAGATCATTTTTCTAAAAAATATTAAGAAAAATCACATGGAAAATGGTCCAAATCACTATAACTTAGGTAACAAAACCCACATAAATTCTTTTGGGGAGGAAGGCTGTTGTTTAATCTGGTTTATGACTCCGTACACTGTCACAGACATTTAGAAATGTGAAGCCGCACACACTACATATATCCTAGGGCCCACTCCCCACTTCCTCCCCCCTTCTCTAAGAGCCTTCCAGCAGCCTCTCAGTCCTCTCTCAGAGAAATCAGCGCTGGTCCCCGCCGTGACACCCCCACCTCGCGACCCCCGTCACCTCGCGACCGTTAAAACCTAGCCTACCCCTCCGTGACGAGCTCTCTTCCAGGGCTGGCCACGACCTGCCTTCCCGTCTCCAGGTTGTGGGCAAACCTGAAAGGCCCTTGGCGGTCGCCTCCTGAGCTCTTGGGCGTCTTTCCCCCGACACAATTTTGGCAAACCGGGTTCGAGGCGACCCAAGGGTTTCAGAAGGGCGGCTCGCGGTAGGCATGACAGCCCTCTAGGAGCAGCTCTTCTCAAGCAGGAGGAAACACCCCGCATTGTCTCCTCCGATCCGGATGCAACTTCGCGCGGAATTACCTGAGGCTGGGCCCGGAGCCGGCACGACAGCTGACCCGTAAGGGCAGCCCAGCGTCAGCGCCCGCGCCTGGCTCCGCTGCGAGGCGGGCGCCGGTCGGCCGAAGGCCGGCGCGCCGCGGGGCAGGGCCGCACGCTCCCAGCGAGAGCCGCCGCCGGACCGATCTTCCTCGTCGGGTCAGAGGCCGCAGCCACCAGCCAGCGGGTTCGGACCGCGCTGCCCGGGGCGAGGGGAGCCAGGCCGCCGCC
>NW_007062047.1:1225283-1232139 GCF_000164805.1 Carlito syrichta
CTCCCGGGCTCGACCCCCAGACGCCGGACCAGCCTCTCCGGGCGTCGGCCGGAGACGCTCTCCCCGGTGCAGTCGCTCGTCACCCTAGCGGCCGGGGGGCTGAGAAGGCGCGGGGAGCGGCCCCTGTCCTAGCGGCGCGGCGCGGGCTGGCCCCCAGGGTGCTGGCGGCTGGACTGGCCGCTCGGCTGGAGGCGGCGGCGAAAAGAGGCTGCTGTTTCGGAGCTATCGGAGTCTTTCCCCGCCTTCTGTTAAGAGCCAAGTGACAGGACAGCGTAAGTCGGGAAACGAAGCCCTGGCGACACACCCGTGTGGATCCTCGCGGACGTCGAGGGCTGCCCCCCTCGGTGCGTGAAGGCGCAGGGGTCCCCTTGAGAAAGCGCGTGCCCGGGCTCCGAAATCACTGGGAGAGGGAGCCACTCAGTCCTCGTGCCCAGTCGTTGCTGTGTTTTAAGGGATGTCCTTTGGACTTGAAATAGAAGCCGTCTTGATCCAAAAACTACACTTTACTGATGTGGCTATGAACTCCTCCCTTCAAGGCACATTCACTTCAGTCAGCATCTCAAATTCTTGCTGTATGTCCAGGGAAAAACAACAACTCTGAGGAACTCGTTCAGATCCTTGACCCTTCGCTTGAGGAGGTTCCTGCTGAGAGGATTAAGAAAGCACCATTTGTTGCCTTACTCCATCACATAGCAGAAGGGATTTAATAGACATTTTTGCCTGTTCAGCATTCGTTCCCTGTTTTTTATTTTTATTTTTATTTTGAGTTGGAGTCTCACTCTGTCATCCAGACTGGATGGAGTGCAGTGGCCGCTCCCGGCCACCGCAGCCTCGACCTGCTGGGCTCCGGCGATCCTTCCGCCTCAGCCTTCCACGTAGCTGGAACTACAGGCGCGCGCCACCACGCCCGGCTGATTTTTTGATTTATTGTGGAGATGAGGTCTCGCCTGCCCAGGCGGGTCTCGAACCCGCGAGCTCAGGCAATCCACTCACCTCAGCCTCCCAAAGTGCAGGATTACAGGCTGAGCCACCGAGCCCGGCATTCCCTGTTCTAATAATTTCCTTTATCTCCTCTCAGACCATATAGTCTGAGCAAGGACATCAGGGGAAACCATGTTTGAGTTAATACTCTGTCTCACACTACAGTTACCAAGAAGAGCATTAGCTCTTTTCTAACGAATTTCCGATATTTAAATCTGGAAGATTGGAGGCCAGGAACCAACTTTCTAGCATGAATTCTGAGGACGAAGGTAACAAGAAATAAAAAAGCCGATTTGAAGAGCAGGTGTGGCATGTCTGATGCCCCGAAACCAACGTGAACTAGATTCCTCTGGAAATTTCCATTAAACCAGTCAATAAATTTTTGTGCCTGTTTGTTTTATTGGTTAAGCCAGTGAGCGGGTTTCCTGTCACATACAATCAAGAGACCTAACTGATGACTAGTAGGTAGCAAGCGAGGAGGCAGTTATCAAAGTAGGCTGCAGTCAGAAAAGGAGGTTTCAGTGTTTTTCTAGGACGGATGTTTCCATTTTATTCTAGAGACAGTGATCACTCCTCATATTCTCCTCTAGAACATATATTTTCAAAAATACCTTTGTCCTTTTTAATGGTTTCATTGTCCTCTTAGTCATCAAGATCACACCATGTTCATCTTTGACTACTCCTTCTCTCTATTTAATTATTAACCAAGACCTGTTGATAATCTCCCTGTTTTTTTTTTTGCTCAGTCCTCTGCCACTGCTTGAATATTTCCCACGGTTTAGTTCACAAACTCATCTCTCCCCATGTTCTCATAGAAAAAAAAAATGGATATTTCTAATAGTTTTTCCAACTTGCAGATTCCATACTTCCATAAAACACAAATCCTGTCTCATAGTTTCACAAATCCTAAACTTATGCCTCCAGCCTTAAACACAATTTCTGATTTTCTGTTCACTCCTTGTATACCTTGCTATCATTTAAACCGAACATTTCCAACTCTCTTCTCAACTAATTTCCCCCAGTTGCTATCTTGACACAGGCAGTATAGAATAGTGGTTAAGAGCACAGAAGCAGAAAACTTAGATATAAATCACAGTTCCATCACTAATATCTGTATGACCTCAAGCAAATTATTTCTCTGTTCTTTCATTTCCTTACCTATAAGATGGGAATATAGGGTAATGGAGACTGTGTGTGTATGTGTGTAATAGTATCTGATATATAAGAAATGCCGTATAAGTGTTGACTGTTCTCAAAATTATGTTCCTTTATGGATAATTCTCATGTCTCTTTTGCTCAAATTCTTCCCCTAACTGCCCTATGTCCCAAAGTCATGTCTATCTGTTCATTGACAATTCCTAGTTTTACTACCGTAGTTTTAAGGTGAACTGGAGAATAGGAAATTTAAGATATGCTTAACAGGGAACATAAGGTAAGTATTTTTAAGTCCTGAGTGGTTTAGTTATTCTTTCTAATTCCTTTAAAACAGGGAATTTCAATAATATGAGGTACTATTACAGGTTTCATAGTCAAAAGCCTTGGTCTAAATCCTGACTAATACTAAGTAGAGAGACAGTGAGCAAGTCAAGTAATTCCTCTGAACTTCAGGATACTTAAAGTTACAAGAATAAACATTTCAGAGAACTGTGATGAACAAATGTAAATTAAACTGCTACATCAGGGCTAAGTGCTGAAGATGGTGGTTGGAGATCTTTACAGTTTTTGTTAGAACCCTACAAATGCTTGAAATGACCCACAGACTTTGAACTACAGCCTTTACCTCTCCCTTGGGCTCCATACACATAAATATATCCAATTACCTACCTGATGTCTCTTCTACAGTATCTCAAATATCATTCTCCACAGAGCAGGAAGATTCTTTTGAAAATATAAATCATGCTAAATATAAGTCATATTGGCTGGGTGCAATGGCTCAGCCTGTAATCCCAGCACTTTGGGAGGCCAAGGTGAGAGGATTGCCTGAGCCCAGGGTTTCGAGACCAGCCTGGGCAACTTGGCAAGACCTAGTCTTTACAATAAATCACAAAACCTAGCCCAGCGTGGTGGTGTGTGTCTATAGTTCCAGCTACTTGGAAGACTGAGGTGGAAGGATCACTAGAGCCAAGCAGATCAAGGCTGCGGTAGCCATGAGTGTGCCACTGTTCTCTAGCCTGGGCAACAAGAGTGAGACTCCCAACTCAAAAAAAAAAAAAAATTGTGTGTGTGTGTGTGTTATGTTATTTTTCTTCTAAAAACCCTTTTGTCATCTCCCATTACATCCAGATTCTTAATTATGGCTACAATACCCTGTTCATTCTGGCCCCTGCCTATCTCTCCTACCCTGTGTCCTACCATTTTCTCCTTTTCCCATAACACTCCTAACCAGAAACTTCTTTTCAGGTCCTTGCAAATCTCGTTCTGCTCCCAGGCTTTGGCACATGCTATGCCCGTGCCTGGGTACCCTCCTGCCTTTTCTCAAGACTGGCTCCTTCTCAACCTTTATGCCTCAGAGCTCTAACCACCCTGTTTAAGTATATCTCTCTCCTACCTCCCACCTTACCCCTCCCACACAGTACCCACAGTTATCCTCTTGTGCCTGCTGTTTCCCCTATAATACTTACAAGTTTAGATTACATATATATTTTTCTTATTTATCTACTGTTTTTCCCACTACCACATGGTAAGCTCCAGGAGGGCAAGAACCATGTGTTTTGTTCACCATCATATATGCAGCATCCAGTTCAATGCCTGAGGTAAGCTGAACGTGGTGGCATATACCTGCAGTCCCAGCTCCTCAGGAGGCTGAGGTGGGAGAACTGCTTGAGCCTAGGAGTTCAAGTCCATCCTGGACTTGACTTTATTTCTAAAAATAATAAGAATAAAATATAAATGTCTGTGGTGAATGATTACATGAAAGGTAAAACATGCTATAAATATTTTTAGAATCTTTTTATCTCAAAGTATGACTATGGGCAGCTTACTGTCAAGAGGTAGCCTTAATAATGTATATGAAAATAAAAAAGGAGAAAGTGAAATCAGTGAAATATGATATGACTAATACTGTGCTAGAGACTATCTGAGAACCCACAAGACTGTGACACTAATAGATGCAGCTAACATCTATAAAAGAAGACACTGATTGAAGTTTAAAACAGGAAACAAAGTGCATGAAGTATCGCACCTTCTAGACAGCTGCCAACGTTGAGGGCCAGATTCCCACTCCTTCAGCCAGGACTCAATGTTGGACAAAACTGACCTACCATAGCCCAAATCTCCAACTGCCTGCTCTTGGGCCACATAAGAACACAGGAAGAGAAGGACACCGAGAGAATCACTGAAGCTGTGTCTTCCTGGGTTCCTGGGGATACTATGTATTTTCCTTTTCTTTTTATGCCCCACTTCACTCCAAGTTGAGTGAACACTCTAATCAGATCAGTTAGAGAAATGGAAGTGACTGAGCAGGGCTGCCAAAGTTGACGTTGCCCCACACCTACCTTAACACGTAACACGAGACTTGGAGAGGAATAGCCGGCCAGAGAATGGGCAGAAGTAAAGCAGTCCGCATGCCCACTGTTTGGGATAGCAAGGATACTAAGGCTGTGTAAACTTATCATAGGTCAATTGATTCTGTGTAGAAAGTGCTGTTCGGGATAAAAGAAATTTTAGTAGCAAGAGGCTGGGTTTACTTCTGGGACACAGAGCTGAGAAAGCTAAAAAGAGACAGAGTTAAGGCTGCTCCATCTCCCTGTCCATCACTGCATCAGAGTTTCTGGAATTCAGAGTGCCCCATTGACAAGTGAACATTGAGGATGCAACAAGGATTGTACAGTTAAGAGAAATGGATCCCTTTTATTACTATTCTGTCTCCCAGTCCCCAATACCAAAGGAATGGGCCCTAAAAGAAGAAGGAAAGAACTGGTTATAAACAAACCCCACCTTCCATCTTCAGACTTGCTTAAGTCACAAGTTCAGTCAGAGAATGTTTGACTTGGAATTGAGACTGAAGTTTTGAATTGCATAGACTTAATAATCTAGAGTGTGAAAGAAGTTAAAGAATATGCTCAAGTCATTTTAAAGGATTTCTCCAATTTTAATGTATCAATCTCCTGGGGATCTCATAAAAATGAAAACCCTGATGCAGTTAGTCTGAGATGGGGCCAGAGATTATGAATTTCTAGCAAGCTCCTTAAGAATGCTGCTGATTCTAGGACCACATTTTGACAAGACACCATTAAGTAGGGAAGGGAGTTTGAGTACAGTTGGCAAGGAATATACAAAAATATTAGGATATCAATTTTTGTAGATAAAAAATGGTTTAATATTGACAACTTAAAAAACTTTTAAGTTTGTACCCCATTGAATAAAAATTCATTCAGTAAAATGGAATATCATTACGTATTAAGTAATTCTCCCACATTCTGACATATGTATACCCTACTCAGATGAAAATGTAGAAATGAAACAGTGTATGAAAGCAGTAGTGACCTGTGTTGGTAAGCATAAGTCCTTGCTAGAAAAATGTGTGTGTGCACTTTGCGAAAGACTGGGGCTGGAATCACAACTAGACATGCTATAATTTTTACAAATGTTTGTCTTCAGAATTGTTTGTGGATCAAAATACTGCCACCTAGTGGATCTGAGTTAAAAGGGAGCTATGTACCACTCCCAGCTCCCTCTGTCCATTTTAACTAAAAAAGAAAATATTTACTTTTAAAAAGATTACATTGGGGGCATTTTACTTGATTTCAATTGGAGGGGAAAATATGGTCCATAATTATATGCATTAGATAGCATTAGAGTTACATTGTAACTATGATCGTGTAGCTCTTCCATTCATTTCCACAGCTGTTTAGTCTTGAGAAAGATTTATCCATCCATTTCTTAAGAAGTTCGGGAGTTGGATCAATATAACCAGGTAATTACTTCTCTGACATGTGTGCATAATGCTATAATAGGGACCACTGTGTGTGACCTCTCTGAATATTCCTGCCCTCCAGTGCTAAGATATATATTTCACAAACCTGTCTTTGATATCTTTGAAGAAGTTTCTCTAATCCTTTCCAAAATTAGATCTCTTGATTTTACCTTATCTGGTGAAATAAATTCTCATTACCTTACACAAATACGTATTTAACTTTCCTTCCACTTCATGGTTCTCTGTAGCATTTAAGATCCCTAAACCCTCCATCCCGCACCAATCGCAACAAAGAGCCTCAATTCTGACCAATTTATTTTTGTAATCTAAAAGTCTGGATTCTTTCACAAGCATCAGTGAACATCCACGGAATTATGGGTCATCAGTACAAGTGAAGTAGAAGAATACAATCTGTTTCTCAACTATTATGTGCTCAATTTACCAACCTTTCCTCTAAAAGTGATGCTCATTATTATGCCAAGATGAAACACCTTGTAAGTCTTCTGCAGTGTCCTAATATTGTATGTTTTTTCATGATGAATTCTTCTGTGAATACTATTACAACACAGGTAGTCCCACAATATATTTTTCTCACCTCTTCTCAGGATTTAGAAATTTATTAATTTCATACTATTCCAATTATTCTATAGTTTAACTATTAGTGAGAATACTTAGTAAATTTCAATTTTAATACTAGGACTATTCAGAACAATATTAATAGTAGGGATGTTTCTTATGTACTTTTCAGAATCTATCAATTGCATTATGCTATGTAGTGGCTTTTTAAATAAGTAAAAGATTTCAAGGAAAAAGCATATGTTCATAATTTTATTTTATTTTATTTTATTTTATTTTATTTTTTTGAGTTGGAGTCTCACTCTGTCGCCCAGACTGGAGTGCAGTGGCCGCTCCCGGCCACCGCAGCCTCGACCTGCTGGGCTCCGGCGATCCTTCCGCCTC